>NC_028357.1:30110950-30175828 GCF_000741045.1 Vigna radiata var. radiata
CTAAACCCACTTTAACCCTGACCCTAACCCACTTGAGAGGGGGTTTTGGGGGTTGGGGCTTTTTTCTGACCCCCTACTTAAGGGGCTTCTTAAAATAGGACTTTTTCAATAGTGGGTTGGGGCTAGTCTTGAAACCATGGGTTAAATTGACACCTCTAGTCCTAAGTGAATGAATTGATTAAAGAAAATAGTAAAGAGATCTTAAAAATTGAGGTAAAATGAAATTAACAAAAAGTAAATTAAGATCCATGATCTAAAATACTTTGACATTCTTAGGAGTATCAAAATTAACCTTTAAATTTGAATAGATGGACTTGAAAATATCAAATTCTGAAGCACAAATGCATTAATGTGTCCACTGATAAAAATATTAAGTAAAAGTTACAGAAATAAGCAAGGGCATAGTAATATGAAAAGCAATATGAAATAAGAAAAATAGGAACAAAAGAGAGAAAAATTAGAGATAAAATGGATAATTCGATGAGGAGAGAGCAATATGAAAATGAAAGGAAGGTAGCAAGAAGCAGCAATAAATTTCATAAGTAAACGATATGAATACATTTGATAAGAAAGTGCATTGGAGTACTTGATCTAGAATTCTATCAGAAAAATCTTTACAAAGGCAGATTGAATTTAAAACTGAAAGAAAAATTAAGCTCTAGCTGCCTTGTTGTAGGTGCCTGCATATATCTTTACAGTTTACAGAAACGTATATCTAGACTATACTCATTTCAGAAACTCAAAATCCACTGCATTTTAAGGAAATACAACAAAGGGAAAACTCTTGGTACATAGTTTGAAAGCTTGAAATTCCACCCAGCTTCAGGACTTGTGAACTTTGAAACCAAAAACTCTTGGTACATAGTTCTGTGATGGCTTTTGTGGCTTCAGATTCCCGTAAGTCATCAGAAAGAGGTGGGGAAATGTAGCTCCAAAATAAGCTCCATCCATGTCTAGATACAGTTCAGGAAATTTTCATATGAAATGGGGGATATTATTCCCCCAACAATTGAACAATCACATGCCAAAACACACAACTGTATATATAGATGGAAGAATAACAAAATATAAACTTTGACAAGAGAAGATGAATAGTTCACACACAAGTTCAACAAAGGATACTACCTTGATACTTGGACTTTGGGTAATAAGTGTCTTCGCACTTAGGGCAAAATATTTTTACATTACTTGACCTAGGAATATCTGACTGCCCAACTGGAAGGCAGGGTTGTCCAGAGCAGTAAACTCTTGGACATCTGCCAAAGTCCAAGTTTTTGAACTTGTGAAGCTGTAGATTATCACAATGCCATTCATCAGAGCCATCTTTTTCCACAATAAAACATCAAAAAACAGGGTAACTAACTAGGAAATCATACCATTGCAGCCATTCCTTTGCTTGTCAAAATGTACCTGGCATGAATCAGACCATAAAGCATCTCCGCTGCAGATTCAATTAACTCATTCTGTTCCTCTGTGAACATTTCTCCTAATAATTCCACAAACCACACTATCAGTCAATCAAGCAAATACCAAAGAGGTTATCAATGGAGGAAGCTTTTGCCTTACTTTAATCAGAATGCAGTTGTAGCAAAAACTATTTTCAATTTCATCGCACAAAAAATGAATTGAAGAAAAAAATATGCCTACCGTGGGAAGGCTCAACATCCAAAATTAAATCCAATGCATAATCATAGTAAGGCACTTGACTGCTTAATCCACAGAGGTTGAAATCGTCTTGCACAAAATCATCATCGACTTCACACAAGAACTCGTTTCCTTTCAAATTGCAAAACCATGAGATCCAGCATGAGTCATCCCCTTCTGAAACACTAACTTCAGATCCTTCGTTATCTGTTTCAGATTCCTCTGCATCCAATACACGTAAAAAATAAGGAACTATTGCAATTAAATCCATAACATTGCCATGCAGACAATAGGTCCATTTCAGAACATACAGTTTCCTTTTACTTTTTATCTTACAGAACATACAGTTTTGAAAAAGATGCAGAAAACCAAATATACTAAATTTAAATTTCTTTCCTTTTAAATTATTTTAATATTTTCTTTAGATAAAACAATTCATATTTATTCAATTTCAATTTTCTTGTTTAAACGAAGTATTTTAATTATTACTAAGTATAAAATTCATTTTATTAGTTAATAATATTCAATATTTTAAAATATGGTGTTTTTTTAGTCGATGTTAGCTTTGGTTAAAATTTGCTAAGATTCTTTAGTTTATATAATGTTTTTTTCTTGATTAATATCAATCGAGGTTGTTTTCGACTGATGCTGATTTTTTTGTCAATTTCTTTAATGATGTCTACTGAAATTCTTTCCAACTAATTTAAAAAAGGTCATTATATATTTTTAGTCAACATTAGATGGATAAAATCCCAGCCAACTCTAGATTTTATTTTATTTTTGACAATATTAGAGTAAACAAACTTCAATTGAAAATGGTAAGATGAATCGAGAAATGACAGTGCAGGTAAATAAATCCAATAATGTATAAAAAATAACCACTATTATATATCAACTAGAAAATGGTCTAAATAACACTAGTAAAAAGTCATGATACAACCAATTATAATCGAAGCGTTAATATCAATTGAAAATAATAATGAATATAAAAAAGTGTTATCACCCAGAAACATTTTGATATCACCTAAGAAATCTCTCGTTAGCTATGATTATTAAAAAAATAATATCCCAATAGAATTTAAATAAAAGAATAAAAAAATATATGAAAAATGTATATCTTGTTTTTTCTTTATAAAATTATAAATAATTAGTGTAATAAATTTTAAAAATTCAACTCCCTTAAAGTTTTTAATTGGTGCTTTAAATGAAGTAATAGAGTTTCTTTGTGGCCTGGGCTTCCGAAAGCCTCCCATTCAATTTCATTTTGAGGAAGAAGAATGAATGTTGAGATGATGCGGCATGGAAGAAGATTGGAGAAAATGAATTGTGTTTGTAGAATAAAGGAAAGAAAGAAGGAAAAAGAGAAAGAGAAAACCGTGTTGATTGTTAGGGAGGGAGACGGAGCGACGGTGAAACTGGGGTGGCCTTGCAGTGGAAGGACTGGGTTGTCGGTGATTATGTTGTTGTTGTTGATGATGCTGCGTCTTATCTTTGATTCGCTTCCGAACAACAACAATTTCTCCTTCTCTTCCTTTGTAATCATTCATACCCTCCTCTTTTCTCTTCTCCGATCTCCTTTCTCTAGTCTAATTAATCTATGCCTTCTCTTTCATTCTTTCATTAATTAAATATACCAGAAAGATCCTTCACAATCTCATTTTTAGAAACTTCTCTCTCTTCTCTATTCTTCCCAGGGGCCCTCTCTTTGTTTTATTGCGTCCCTGTCTCCTATCTACACCATGTTTCTTCCCCCTCTTTTCGCTTCCTCTCTCCACTGCATCCACCTCCCATTTTATACTCACTATTCTCACAAAATCATAACTATATATGTTTTTTTCTAAATATCCACTAAATATATGCTTCCGTTTTTTCTATAATTAATGTAAAAATCAATAACTTTATCATGCATGCCAATTTATTATTAGATTATAATATGTTTGTAAGGGCTAGAAATGAATTATAGTAAGAATTAAGAATTAAAAAAAAAAAAACTTCTACTAAAATGCGTTATTCTTAATAAAACATTTACTATCAATGTTGTTCACTGGTAATACTACTCTTTGGAATTGGCTGGGAGGTGTTGTGTGTTCAAATTAATCTGTGCACCTTGAAATCATTGTTGAAATCCGCAAGGATAGTTATACAGCAGTCATGTTAAAGAATTGACATCTTCACCCTTAGTTTAGGTAAAGCCGGATAAAAATAACTAATTTATACTATATTATAATAACTGTATTATATTATACTAAAAACTAAAAACTGAACTTAAAATTTTTTTTGATTCAATTAATTAATTATAGTTAACTGTGTTTTTACAATACTAGAGCTTTTTTGTGTTTAAAAATATAATTATGTAAATTGTCTATCGTGATTTGATTTATATGTTGTTTATAATGTGAAATTGTTATATAATAATTATGGGAAAAAAATTAATGCGTAGTGCATACACGAATGCTTTAAAAAATTAATTTAAAATAATTCTTTCAATTTTTCATTACATTTTCAATAATAAATCAAATTGTTTTAAAAGAAAATAATATAGGTTTTTCTAGTGTGCATATACGAATGCTTTAAAAAAATAATTTAAAATAATTCTTTTAACTTTTTCATTACATATTCAATAATAAATCAGATTGTTTTAAAAAAATTAAATATATTTTTTTCTAGTAAAACATAATGTTGTAATAAATATTTTCAATTTTTATAATAATTACATTAAAATGTACAAGGTAGTATTTTCTAATTGATTAAGAGTGTAAAATAAATTAAGTTTAAACTCTACTTTATAGTGTCATTAAAGGGAGATTGTTTAATGTAAAAAAAAAAAAAAATAGGGACGCGTGATAATGCTTTTTATCATTGGTTTGCTGCAATGACTGAGAAAGTTTTTATTCCAAATAAATGAAATTGTTTTACAAAACTTGCAATTAAAATGGTTCAATTTCAGATTATAATCTAAAGTTACTTTGTTATTTGATAGTGTTAAAATCAGATTTTAAAACTAGTGTAGTATATAAATTAGTACAATTCAGTTTAAAATTAATAACTCGGTTAAAATTACTATAGTTTACAATTCAGTTAATAGTTTAGTTCAGTCTATATTATAGTTTAGTACAATTTACAGTTCAATTAATAGTTCAGTCTAGTTTACATTGTAGTTTAGTACAATATATAATTCAGTACAATTTAGTATCATAAAACAAAAAACAGTTCAGTTTGTCTGAACTATTTTAAATTCAATTTAAACAAATTAGTTTTTAGTTTCCATTTGCCCACCCATAGATTTTGGTATGAGTGTAGTGCACTGGTACAGTAAGTAAGGATATTTCATCAAGCTCTATTAATGAATTTGTAATTTCGAAAGCTTTTAATGCGGGTAGCGTATACATCACCTGCGTCTCCAAATATTATACAGGTGAACTGGTTTTAATTTGATTTATTCGTCGCAATACTGATGATTTTAACATGGTAGTTCTGGATATGAGGGTGATGGTAAGAATTATGCACTGGACGGCTAACATGTTTCTATTTTCTTAAGTTAGAATTATGTCTTCTGTGCACAGTGGTAAATTATAATGTTTATAATAGGCAACATTTTGTCTAGAAATTATGTTGGGTTGTCATCTTTTAGGTTTTGATGATAATAGTTTGTATTTGTATTTTCAGGTAGTGGGAGATAATTGTTAGACATTGAGACATCAGACGTTAAGTTATCAGTGTTCCATAATGGTGGACACTAGTTAAACTCTTTCATAAAAAAATGTTAACAATATTGAATAAAATGTTAATTGTTTCTAGCATAAATATTAGTATATAGTATTGATTTTGTTAAGTCACAAAGGCGATGCAAAAGATGGTGAGAAATTGCGGGAATTGCAAGAGGCGACCCATACCAAGCTTCATAGGACAGCCGTATTGAAGAAAATTAAAGAGACGTTTATATTAAGAATATACAGATGAGCAGTTCATTTAAGTAGAGGGTAGATTGTATGGTAGTATGAAGCCATATTTTAGTCATCGGCAAAATATCTCTCCTCCGCATCAATATTGGCCTCCCTCTGCCAATGATCGTCAAGGGTCTCGTCATTATCTATTTTAGAGTAATCAAGATGCTCCTGATCTTCCCCTAAAAGAAACTTCTGCTGCATAATATAGGTGAATTGATCCATCCTGTCTTCCAGTTCTTCTGCAGATACACTTGCTTCCAAACTAACCCTGTCCGGATTGGATAGGGAATCATGATTTACATCAGCCCCATTATGGTGTCCCTGCCAGTACGAAATAACAAAATATTATTCACTTCCACAAAACATATAGTAACTGTCATATGGCACGAAACTCCGCATTTCCACAACCATTAGGAGCATTGGATCCGAGAGCAATACACAGTTTCATTCTTAGTCAAACTATTTAAAACAAAGAATTCAACTAAGAGATATAATATAATAGCGTAGGGGTATAATCCAAAAACAAACGAAAACAAAAAATCCATTGCTTCAATGTCTTCAATACACGGTGTTATCAATGGATTGCCATAATTACTGGACATATGCTAATAGTGGCCATCATAAAAAGAACAGTCAGAGTTACTACATATAAGATCAGTCCTTGTTAGCTAATTCACAATTACGTGGGTCAAATCAAATGAAGAAAATAGTATCATGAAGTGGATTCCAGATACTGACATGCGGTGGAAATTGTGCAACAGATACCCTAACCCCTTATCCAAAGAAAAAATAGCCTGAAGAAAATAATTGCTTGCAACTTAATTGATACATTACTCATACGTTGAATCTAATTAATCTCATAATACGTAGAAAAGCCATCTGAATCTCCCTCCTAACCCATATGTTTAGGTTATAAGCCCCCTGCTCTTCCAACTATCACCACTGGACTAATTCTCGAACTACTATGTAATTATTCTATAATTTCCTGGGACCTATCATGAATAAAAATTATCAGAAAATATTTTTTTACATTCAATGCCCAAATGATTTGCTAATTGGCACAAGTATATGTATTGATCGCTATTCATCTTATTTAGAGAGACCAACACAAAGTTAAATAACATGAGTCATTTCTCTCGCGTAAAGATGATGTACAGGGTTTTAAATCAAATAAAAATCAGAATATGCAAAAGCCAATTATCAATTCTAAATGTGGCGTGAAACAAATTTAGGCATATCCTCAAGAGCATTGGACCAAAAGATAATAACCAGCATGCACCAAACTAAAGAGACTTAACTGATATAACAATCTCACTAGTCACTGAGGGGAAAAGGAAGGAAAAGTATACAGACAGAATGTTCAGGCTTCGGTATCAAACACAACACAACGATCTAAGATCTTTATAGCTCATGAACTTAGTAAACTGAATTTGTACACGTGCAGTCTAAATCTGTGTATCCAGTATCTTCAGAAGACAGTGACAAATAGTTGTTTACTTATTATGACGATACAATCCAAGATAGATAGATGATGATATTATAAAGAAGAGGGTCTCGTTCATGTTGAGAAATTGCTAGTCAACTGTTCTTAAATTGTTCAGCCCGGTTGCCTTATAAATTCCTCATTCAGGGCAATTTGAGTGTGCCGTAAGTCCCTAGATAAATATTATCATTAGCTCTTCACGGTTTTGGTAGAATTAACAAAGCTAACTTTTTCTAGCAATGAACAACCTATGCTGCTCAATAGTATGGTTCATTTAATTTTTAAATGTTTCGTTCTCTCGTTTAGGAGGATTCTTTTTACACCCATATTCTCCTTTGTAATTTTCCTCTGCATCTTATTTTTACTTACATGCGATTGAACAAGAACAACAATAGCCTTGTTATCCAACCAAGTGGGATGATTATGCGAACCACACAACACCATTGAGGTCAATTACAAAGCAAATTCTCCAAGGATATTACTGATATACTAGTCAAAACAGAAGAAAATACAAATAAGCACGTGATTGATAGTTTAAAGAGTAGTACCTCTACAGGCTGTCCATTGCTACCACCTATCTCTTCATCCACTTCCTCCTCCTCCTCTTCTTCTTCTTCCTCCTCCTCCTCCTCCTCTTGAAATATTTCATTACCAACCCAGTCTCTTTCCGGCACACCCATCCTCTGCTGCTCCCCTCTAATTTTTGCAACCAGCGCCGCTTCCTCACACCTTCTCATCAGAGTCTCCGACCACCGCTCCCCCGGCCTTGCCATGCCTCTGCTGCTCTGGTCCTGAAACTTGCCCACATACTCATGATGCAGATACGGCTCTCTCTCCCTCATGGCATCCTCAGAGAAGTAGTGCCCACCGCACACCAATCTATCCAAATAAGCCCGCCTCCGGTTCTTCACCGTCACCGTCCTCATCCTCAACTCCTCCTCCGACGGACTCATTATGCTCCGCAACCGCTTCATGTGCCAATTAATCTCATAATCGTCTTTCATCGCGTCAAATTCAGTAAGTTCATTGCACGTAAGCTGGGAACCGTATCGTTCTACACATAACACAACAATAAATACAATTAAGGTACTCATTATCTGGTCTCTTACCTAGGTTAGGGTTTAATTAAGATTTTATTACAGCAAGGAAAAATCGAGACACGCATATATGAATTGAACGAATAAAAGTAACAAAGTGAGAGGTGAGCCTTAACAAACCTAAGAAAAGAGCAACGTCTCTTGAGAGAAGATCGTGGAAAATGGATTTGCGTTGAGAAGGGAGAGAGACAGTGGATTCAAGCGCGCGCGGAAAGTAAAGGTTCTCCAAACGTGACAGTCTCTCTGAAATTCTCTCTTTCGCTTCCTCACTCATCGTCCTCGTCGTCTCTTTCTTCTGCTCCATCTCTACTACCGTCTTCTGTTTCGCGACCAACACCAATTCTTTATCTAGGTCCATTTAGGCCTTTTGGACCAATCGTACAAAGCCCATTTCGCTGTGTTTTGAAAACATTTTTTTTAACGTAAAATTGATTTCACTAATATAAAAAAACATTTTTTTGTCATATTTTAAAGATAACGATACTTAGTCAACATTTTTTTGACGATATTTGAACATCATCTATGTGTTATTTTGTAATTGGTCCAAAATTATTCTATAATCAATAATAATAATCATAAACATCACTATGGACCAATCACAGAATGACACGTAAATAATATTCAAATGTCGTTAAAAAAATGTTACCTAAGTATCAATATCTTATTCTAAAACATATATACGTGTTTTATTTAAATATCATTATTTTAAATCAAAATATATCTTAAAACAAAATAAAACCAACCATCTAATTATCAATATTATTTTATCTTGAAAACACGCTACAAATATATAAAATGTTATAATGAAAAATAAGTCTATCGAAAAACTCACTTTTATAATTTATTATGATAATGACTCTTATACTAATTGTTAGAGCTAAATTTAAACTTAAGTATTTGATGAAAAACTATCATCTATTTATCGTTTTAATTATCATAACTAAAAACATAAGCATACCTGAAGTTATAATAAGAAACAAATCAGCACTAACTTTCTTAATAGCATCTTTAATTGTGTATCAAAACCATGCTCGAAATGTTTATGACTTTGTAGTATTTATGTATATGACTTTTGTAGTATTAATATATATGACTTTGTAGTGTTAAAACCATGCTCGAAACGATTATGGTATAAACTCTGTCCATTTGTTTATCCATTTTAATTTTAATTATGTATTTGAAAACTTCATACCATACTTTGTACAAAAAGCTGTTTTTCACCTAAATCATAGTTTACCAAAGTGGGATCTAAAGTCAATCAAATATGATATCAATTTAGTTTGACTCTTCATGAAAGGAAACCAACCAGACACACCATCGGCAGTTGAGGTCATTCTGTCTTATCAAAATTTATTCTGTCCCTTTGCTTTCCATTTTTCATCAAATAGTAAAATAAAAATACCATATAAATTTTTTCAATACTTGATTTTGGAACTGCATCATCCTGACGTATTTTTCATTTTTAACTAAACACGATTTCCTTTTACTTTTCTTTTCAGATTTTTACCACGGCAGAATTATGTTTTTGTTTTTTCTACCATTTGTAATCTCTTTTACCCGTTATTTTTTCCAGACTTATTTATATGCATATTTTATAAATTTTTAATAAATTAAAAAGATTATTACTTTTTGTATTAAATTACTATTGCATATTAAAATTTGTAAACTATATTTATGTTAATTTTCATTGAAAAAACCGGACCAATTGATCATTGACAGTTAAAATATTAACCTTTGTCGCCAAATTAATGTCAAGTCACGCTACCCTTCATAATTTCATTAAGGTTTTACTAGTCATACGAATTTGATTCTAATTTCTAAACAGATCTTTAAGTTCAGTTTGTTGTTCCTCCAACCTGTACTAAACACAGTTGTACAACTTTTGGATTCCACAAGCTGTTGTTTTTTTCGTTGCAACTCTTGTCAAACATCTCTATTAAAAAATAAGGTTCTCCAAACAAGCACTAGCATGAAATGTGACTAGAAAAATTTAATGCCAACTTCATTTACAATTTACCGAGTAAGGCTAACTTCACTAATCAAATAAAGCTCCCTATATTTCACTCTTACACAATACATCCAATTTTCCCACCAATCCCATAACCTAAAAGCTTTGTACTTTATGCAGCAACTTCATCCACGTTAGAGTTAAAAATAAAACTTGGGAAAGAAGTTGTTATGTCCCTGCATTTTCAGGATTAACAAATTATCGCATACCCAGAATATAAAAATATGTATGAAAGTAAATTCAGATGTACCATAAAATTAATTCAGCACATACCTCAGATAAGGTAGGGTCATGATTTTTAATAGTGATGGATTCTTAGCAACAAAATTTGTCCACTCTTCCATGTCTATTTTCCCATCTTCGTTTAGGTCAGCTTCCAAGAAAGTCTAGACAAAAAAAAATCCGATGACAGGCTCAAGACTTTTATTTAGTTCCTGATAATTAATGCTAAAAAAAGACAACATACAACATGGTAACGATATAATATATTTTTTTCCATAATGCAGACAAGATACCATAATAGGCATAAGTCACCTTGTTCAGAATTGTTTCTATGACATCATCTGCCAACTTCATGTCCGATTCATAAAGAAGTGCAATTAACATTTCTTTAACCTGAAACCACAAAAAAAAAATGAATAACCCCATTCAAATTACACGAGAGTACTGCAGAGGGTGTAAATGGATGCCACGACAACGTACACCAAACCAAAATGTAAATCATCACATGGCAGCAAAGACCTTATCTATGCGTAGGTTAGCACTTATTTTGTTTTGTAGCAATGAGCACTTAGTTACAATGAAGACAGATGAATAAAAAATCACCATCTTACCTCTGAACGCTCTATAAAGCCAGTATTGCGCAAATCATAGAGCCTAAATGAAACTGAAACAAGGTACCAGTCGACCTAATGTATCAGAATAGCTAGATCACGCAGTAAGGAATTTAGGATAAATTGGGTTGAGGATTTGACTATTAACTTACAGGCTATCTTGTCTTCTAATGACACATTTGGATGGAAAACATTGAGCGATCTAACAAAGTCTTCGAAGTCAATGACTCCCTTCTTCTTGACATCAAAGAGATCAAAGATCTGCACGGACCGTATCAATGGAAATCTAGTCAAATGAAGAATTACTTTATAGAGATGCCCAGAGAATGACATTGACATAATCAAATATAATCTTCATACATAAATTTGATAAAAAACTAGATGGAAGCACATGGTTCACAATAAATGTTACAGGCATATGCTGAAAGGTAAATCTAGTGAGATTCTTTCAGAAGATCAAATACAAACACAAAATTTCTTTAATACCCTACTTTTATTGCAAATTGCTGATCCAGAGATTACAACGACGATTTCTTATTGACAGCCTATGGTCATCCACAAATGCTTGCAAGAAACATTAGCCATTCTAGCATACTACTGCTATCAAGAGAGCAAAAGCAGGATAAGTAGGATGTTTATAGTACCCGAGTTGCAAAGATGTTCTCCTTTTTCTTGTTTTTGAAGATTGCCAATTGAAATTCTTCCTGCAAAGAAAGATTATCCAAGCCCACAATATGGACACCGAATTCCATGTGAGAACAAGTTGGCTTAGGACAATAATATATATGAAGCTTTTTTTGTCAAATATATGAAAGAAAAGCTTAACAAAAGTGATATTCTATTACAGATCATTCATGCCTCGAAACATCATTAAGAAAATAGCAACCGTTTATCCTTATATATTACACATAATTGAATAATCGGAATATCCCAAACTGAAGTTAAGCACGAATTAAATTCTTGACAAAATTACAAATGCAAATATATGACCAAATATCTCGTGACAAAATACTCGTTGCAAGAGATGTCATATACAAACAATAAAAATTACCAATCTTCATAAAACAACTTATCGCAGAAAATAGAAAATGAAAAAAAAAAAAAAAAACTACGTAGTACCTTGCTTATCAGTCCATCATCGATAACAGAACTGCTGATGCTCCTAAAAAGCTCATACAGTGCTTCAACCTCACTAACAGTAACTGGGAAATGGAAAACCAAAAATATACACAAGTTTAAATTAGAACATAAATTAGAACATCTAAATATGGAGAAATAGGCAACAATTTTATACCAAATGCATCATTAGATGGAAACATTGTTCTAAATAATTGACTGGTAACAGACCCCAAGACAACTATTGCATCCATTTCAGTTGATACAATGACACAAATAAACTGATAACTCACTCCAATTTCATTACTTAAATTTGCAAACTTACAGTCGTGTTTCAAAGAATAGAAAAGTTTGTAGCAAATGGAAGAAAAAAGAGGCTTTTCTGCTTAAGTTAGTGACAGAAAGATCGAAACTAATGGAAGACTTTGGGAATCTAATTTAACAGAGAAGATGAGAGGTTCTTCTTTATTTGCAAGCGACCAACAACATTTTCTTCGATTTACTTCACTAGATACAGAATAACTAAAATTTATATTATTGCCGTACATTTATATACCCACATATGCGGCAATATTGACAGAGCATGGCCTTTTCATCTTAATGTAGCCAAAATTAAGATTGAATAAGATTTGGTATGACCAAGGGGAATAGCCCGTTTCTAGAGCTCTACATTTGCCCACTTTCAACAATAAACGTTTGATACAAATTTGCAATCTTTCCCATTCCCAAAACCTCACAGGCGCTGGAGACATACAATCATAACAGCAAGCCCTTACAGATAAAATACTACAACCTGCTTTTTTTCATGATTAGTATTATACTTATGAGATTCGTCAAGCAAGAGTGCAAGGCCAAAAGTAAATTCACAAAAAGAAACTCCTCATAAGGAAATACAGTTATAATTCAAGAAAAAGTCACATGATTGTACGAGAATATAAGCTTTGCATCATTTCTCTGGAAGTGTTGATCAACTTACAAGCAGTTTCTGATGCAAGAGTTACTGTCTTCTCCTGTGCAGGAAACTTTCTTCTAGGCCGAGAGACGAAACAGCCCATTTATGGATGAAATGCTGGTAAGGAAGCACGGTACAGGACCAGCGCTCAAACTTACCTAAAATATATATCATCAAAACCATCTTAACCATTCCGACCCAATTGAAACACCACAATATATAATAATAAATAAACAATTCAACCCTACAATAATGCAGGGTAGATTAACTAAAAAACTAAAAGTTATTAAAAAAACTAAAAGAAATAACGGGAAAACTAAAACAATGTCCCAATACTCTATGTCAGAAGCAATAATTCATAATTAACAAAAGAAGGCAATGAACTCAGGTGTCACAAAGAGACATAATTTATGTAATTATTGACAAAGACTTTTTCAAAAACAAGTTAGAACCATAAGAAGCAAAAGGGGCAAATAACAAACATATTGAGTAATCAAGAAATAAAAAAATTGACTTGAATTCGGATTTATCCCATTACAAGCAAGATGAAATAATCCTCAAAACTTAGAGAACAATCAACATCACATAATCCAATCGACACGTGACACAAGCCAAACTTATTACTTTATTTGCATAATCTGGAAATCACAGCGTAAAAAAGGAGTCAAGAAGATCAACAAACAAACAATATGTCAAAAAAAGCAAAAATGAAAGAAATAAAGAAAGCCCTCAAGCCTAATTGTTCATCAAAAGAAAAGAAAAATCACAACAACATGAAACCCACATTGTTCTTCATTTTTCCCCTCCCATAAACCCCATCAAAGACAGGGGGCGTCTAAATCAAAACAAGAGAAACTCGGAAAACAAAAATAATGGAATCCTCACAGAGTAAAAATGAGCACAAATCGAAGCACTGCGGAAAAGATGGAAAGGAAACTGACCCTCTCGAAAAGCGTTTTCAGAAAATGGGCATACGAGTGAGTTTGGAGGAGGAGGTAGAGAGAGAAACTTGGGATACGCGGAGATGTAGAGAAAGAGCGAGAAAGGAAAAGATACTGTCTTACGCTCTGTATGTACCTTTGTGATGATGGCATATTTATTACCTTTCATATCTATTTACATAAATAAATATATATGTTACTTTTTTTTGAAAAATATATTGTTTAATTTAGAAATTCACGCTGTTCGTGTCTCAACTGTTGTAAAGTTGGAAACGCTACTTCATCGTGTTTGTTTGGAAAATAGTTAAGGATTTGAGTCAGATCAGTTCAACTGAATTTAAGAAAAATAATAATTTATGGTCTTTTTAATTTATAAAAAAGGTTTGCAGGCTAATTTTGTTTGACGCAAAGAAAAAAAAGTGCGTTTACACAGCTTTTGACGAAAAATAAAAGTCGAACTTTTGTTGTTGGATGGAGGAGCAGCGGCATTTCCCATACACGATTTCATGAATAAAATGCTTATAAACTATTTTTTTAATTAGTTTCCATTAAAAAATCATGATATTGATTATTAAATAAATAATAATTATAGATAAAAATGGAATCATGGGGAATCATTTGGAATATTCCTAATATTAAACGAGGGTTTTCCTATTTAGTCAATTACTACCTCACATGGGTTTCCTCTCACTCTGTTTGTTTATCGCTCTTATTGTCAAACCAAATAATCACTTATTCAGTTACGGAAGTTAAAAAACAACATACTTGTTCACTTACCTCGTTTTGAATATTCCAATTGTTGAATCAACTAAGCACTTTTTTTGTCTACTATCAGGGATGAAAAAAAGATAAATTTGTTCCCTTACTTCCTTATGGTATGCGTACTTTTCGGCCCCATATTATGCTAATTATTAGTAAAATGAAAAAAAATATATAAATATTGTCAACCGTTAAATAGATAAATATACCCTTTTTCCTGTCAAGTATGAAAAAATAAATTAAAATTACATAAATATCATAATTAATATTAATTAATAATTTCATGGAGAAAAAACTTAATAACAAAAGACATTTCTTTATACGAAACAAAAATATGGATTAAATAAAACAGACAATACATGTGTGTTAGATTACTAAATAAATTAAATAAGCAATTCAATATTTAGCATTGAATATCAGATATTATTACATGATAAAAATTAAACAAGAAATAAAAATAAATTCTATATGTGTAAATTGTCAGGATTTATACTACTCACCCTGTGGTTAAGAGATGAATGGACTTTTAAAAAAATCATAGTACTTTTTCAATCTTTTATAATGTTTATTCTGATTTAATGATTGGTAGTTTTATTTTTGTAAGAAAAACATAAATGTATTAAATTAAATTGTAATTTACATTTAAATTAGAGATCAATTTTTTTAAGATATGTTTTCTTAAAAGGAAAATTTATGCGCGTATATTTAATATAAGACACGTGAAAACCAAATTAGATAATAATATATTGTGATAAATAACTGTAGAATTAAGATAAAAGTGAAAAATAAATTATATAATTAATACAATATATTTAATCTAATTAATATTATTAGGTGTTTAAAACTTTTTTCTTTTGTTTATTCACCCTTCATTATTTATATTCTATATATACACACAAGCCACAAATGTATTAAATTAAATTATACTTCTATATTTAAAATATGGAGGAAATCTTGTAGTGATGGATTTTTTTAAAAGAAAAATTGTGTACATACATTTAATACATGAAAAGTAAATTAGACAATAATATAAACAACTAAAATAATATTATATGTTCAGTTAATTAACATTATTAAGTGTTATAATTTTAATTTTATTTTTTATTCGTACGGTTAATTTTCTGAATATAAAACTTCAAACATTTCCCTCCTATTAAAATTATGTTGTAATAGTTACCAATATTTGTTAGAAATTATTTAATATGGCTTTTTAACTTTTTCTTTTTGATAGGATTATTTTTTGTTAAATTAGTATTGACACTTGATGATAAAAAGTTGATGTCAACTTAAACAATTTAGTCACATACATTCACATTATTATGTTATCGTTCTTGATGTAAATAAAACGTGAAAGGAAATAATTAGTGTCATATTGAATAATTCGTTCACTCTAGAAAATATCACTTCGTATATATAATATAGACATCAACTGGATCAACTGGACATACCATAGTAACTTTTTTAACAAATACAAAATTTGTATTGAGTAAAAAAATTATAAAATTATATTAAATATTTCACAAATATAAAGATGAAAATAAATATTACACGCTTAACTATTATATTGACTAAGTTTTCCCTAACAATAGTTTCCGGCTGTTTTGAATGTTTCGTTAACTAAGTTTTGTTTTTTGTTTTTAAATAGAAAAATAAAGAAAAAGATCAAAGTAAAATAATAATAAATTGAATACAAAGTTAGTATTTTACAGATGTGACACCCGGGCACTCACGAGGGTGGGGAGTGATCGCCGGTGCAAGAGGCATGGTGCAGGGGTACGGACAAGGAGCGGTTCCTGGCAGGCTTCTAGTGGAAGGGGTACATGGACGAATCGAACATACACCGGAATGAGAGGGATCTAGAGACTGTATAGGTATGAGACTATACCGTTGAAGGATATCTTAAAGGAATTGATTTGGCTATTCATATAAACAAATGCATTTGCTTTTCAGTCAGCAGTCCTTGTAAGTTGCCGAGGCGTTAAAAATGGTATCAGAGTCTAGCCTCTCCCAATACGGTGTGGTTCGAGGACGAACCAGACGGAAGTTGGTGGGCATGTGAGGGTGAGGACAAAACACACTGGAAAGTCTCGTGTTGATGTGTGAGGGCAGTCAGCAGTCCTTGTAGGTTGTCGGGGCGTTACAACATATATATTAAACATTTTGAGAATTTATATAATTTTAATTAACTAAAATCATATGATGGAAACTTTAATAATGTATTAAATTAACTTAAGTCTTTTTAATAAGTTAACTTGGTTGATTAAATAATATTGGAATAATATACACATGAAAAAGTTAATAATATATTAAATTAACTCAATAGTTGTATTAAAATTATATGGAATTAAAATAGTGGAGGTATTAATTAAAGTTATTAATATTTAACAATCTCATTAAAAAAAATATAAGGATTTAAATAAATTTATAATTAAATATGTTTATTAAGTTAATTATATAATACATAGAATACCTTACGTGAAAAAGTCAATAATATATTAAATTAACTTAATATATTTTTTTAAAATTATGCTGATATGATTGTTAATAAAATAAAATCTTTCACTTCCCTTTTATTTGAGTACAACTTTAAAATATATATATATATATATATATATATATATATATATATATATATATATATATATATAAAGTGTTTCAATTATGGGATTCGAGACCGAACACTCTAAGCTTTTTTCGATCTCTCGATCTTCTAACACACACGTCAAAGATTTTCGTTGAAAGGTTGAACGGTGATGACCTGAAACACTTCGACATTCAAGTCAGATAGGCCACAAGGACATTAAAGTGAATGTAATCAGACCAATAGTAATTTACATAATTATGTATTTATAGGCATTAGGTCAATAATTGACATTAACTACTTGTAAATATTGTATCTTCTATTTTCTCTTATGTAATATTCGTCCATTAAGACCATTAATTATCTTTTAATACTGTTTTCAATACTCCCTCACACCTTCAACTCCAACCCACGGTCTCTCATTACCTTTCATCCCAAACCTGGCCGATCAGTCATTTCTCCATATTACATAAAATAAATTATTTAATAAAAAACTAAAAATTTAAATGTATGATTTAAGTTAATAGTATAAATATGTCGTTAAACTCTTTAATATAATGGCAGTTATTTTTAGTGAATGACAATGCAATTTTGAAATTAGATTAAAAACATAGATGTCATTAATTAAGATGGTATGAATAATGAAAAATAAAAATTAAAATACAGAGAATAACAATTAATAACAACTGTAACGTGTATGCTGTTGACATATAAAAGACATATTTTTTTCTACAAACCTTTAAATGAATCGATACCGTAATAATAATCAATAAAGGTAATTGAAATTTCATATTAATGAAGCGTGATAAGTGGACATCACTAAATAGTTGATACGAGGATATGTCATCTTATCTTCTTACGTGGAAATAAATAAATAACTATTTAATTTAAATACTCGTTTATTACTTTCATATAAACTTAATAAATACATTCAATTATAAATTTATTTAAACCCACATCCTAAAATATTTACAATTCTAATTATTGTATTGATTTTTTTAATTCAAACTAATTTTAATAAAAGCATTAAGTTAATTTTGATATAGTGTTAACTATTCCGTATATTTACTTTATGTTTGCTTGTATAAGTAAATATTTACTTTTGGCTTTATGTTATTGGATTGTATGTTATTCAAAAATTTGAAATATGCATATTTAAAATTCTCATTAACTTACTATTTCTTTTATGGTGTTTTGTTTTGTTTTCCTTTTGAAATTATCATTATAATAGCGTGAGCAAATTAATTTACAGATGAGTGAGATGCTAAGCCATAAGAGAGTCAGATTAAGTAAAAGTTACTATGTTTTCTTAATTTGTAGTTTTAAAGTTTTTCAAAACCATAATTTTCTAACTAGGTCATGAACTTTAAATATAAATTTTTTCTATTTTTTTATTACTAAATATGCTAATATTATATGAATTTAAATATTAGGAAACTTTAATATTAATTATGTATTCATCAAATCAAATTCAATTGCAATGTCAAAAATACATGTTGACACATACTCTTAACTTTTTTTATCAAAATATAATCATATCTTAGTATTCATGATTCAGTTTTCTGGAGCCTAGTTTTAGTGTTAGACCGTGATTTTTCTTTTTCATGTAAAAAATCGGTGGAAATTTAAATTATGGAAACTAAATTCTGATAAGGTTTTTCGTTTTTTTTTATCAAAGAAAAAAAATAGAAAATCATAAACATATATATATGTAAGTGGATTTATCAATTAAAGTGTATAATATACGGAATAGTATATACATGGAGAAGTTAACACTATATCAAAATTAACTTAATGCTTTTATTAAAATTAGTTTGAATTGAAAAACATACAAGAGATCAGTGCCTTAATGAGTTTTAGTCTCATAAGAATCTTTTAATATTTATAATCCATAAAACATATAATAGTTTTAAATTATGAAAAATGCGCTGAGAGCAACGGTAATAATGAGACTTTAGACATTTTAGACTTTTATTAGATTATGTTTTTTTATAAAATTATATTTTTCTACAAAGTTGACTATTTTATTGTCTCTGTTAAAGAAAAGTTCTGAGTACACCAATGAATAGAAAACACATGAAAAGGGGTGGCTGGTTGTGTTTGATAAAAAGTTGTTAAAGCTTTTTTCAAAATAAAATACATATACATATATATGAATATGATAAAAGTTTGAATTTCTGGAAAAATATCCATTTTCTTTTGCGGAGATAAAGAAAAATAATTTTTATTTCATTAAAAATTAAATATATGTGATACTTTTTAGTGTAATTAACCGCCTTAAAGATTTTGTGTGTTTGGACTAAATGTGAAATGGATGAAATTTTTTATTGTTTAAATTATAAGAAGGTATGTAAAAGTAAATAAAAAATTATAATAAATTTGATTGATGCAATAGAAAAAGAATAAATAATATAATGTTATTTTTAATAGAGATGGATATAAATTAAAATTTAAAAGTATTAACTATAAAGTAATAATTTATAGTTTTGAAAATAATATTTAAAATTATTTTTTTAATGATGTTTTATAAAATTACATGAAATTTGAAATAAAAAATTAACTTATTTAATTTTATAAGTGTAATTTATTTTGTTAATGTTATTTTAAAATACAATAAAATAAAAATTACTGATAATAAATTAATATTCAACTAATTGATTTCAATTTTAAATAAAGAAAGTAAGGTCGGTTTAAAATATTAATTAATTATATATATCGTAATTTTTTGTATCAAATGTTTATCTTTTTTTTTGTGATATTTAGTCTTTATTTTAACCTTTTAATTTCAAATAAATATAAATGACTTTATTTTTTAAAATATTGTGATTATATCAGAATTTTCTAATTCTTCTAATTAAGATTTTAACACTGAAATCAGCACTTTAAATAATGTTTTATCACATCAATCTTTTATTTTTTTTAAAAAAAATCTTAACATCAAGTTGCTTTTATCCCATAATTGAAAACATATAAAAATTAAATTGAATATTCTAAACAACATGCGTGAGAGAAATTGTAAACGTCTGACTTTTTTACTTTTTTTACCTTATTGTAAGGGTCAAAATCACTCTCTATCCCTCTCTTTTCTATCCCTCCAATTCCAGTTAAATTAATTGATGCAAGCAAAAGAAAATTCAGCGCTTTCCTTTTCTAAGAGATAGCCAATTGACATAAATGTATTTTTTTTTTCTAAATCCTTTCAAACAAAAATATATAAATTTAAAATGGTTCACGTAAGTATTATTTATTCACCAAACTTCTATCTTATAAATACTTATTTATAAAAAAAATTAAATACAATATAATCATATTTTCACTAAAAAAAAACTTAGAATCTTCGTGCATATGGTAGCTTCTAGTCAATATTTAGATGATATAAAATTCTTAAATTCTACACATATCTTGAGAGGTTGAGTATATTATATATTTCTAATGATGATGCTTTTGTGACTTTATAGATATGATAGGTTTTAAATGCATGATTGTTGCTTCTAGTTTTACAAGGTTCGGTGATAAATATGAGAGAGGTTAAGTTAATATTAAATGATGCATGTCCTTTTTCAATGACACTTTTTCAATGACCATAATTAAACTTATGCTAATTATAAATTCATTTCAAAAATTATAAAAATATGAATTTCAAATTAAGAAATAGATGATTATATTTATTATACATTTTTATTGTATTAATCAAACAGTCAGTGACTTGCTACTTTAATAGATATCTTCATATAACTTAGAAAAAGAACACTAAAGAAAAAGTGTGACATAAAGTATTTTGTTTGTGATTCCAAACTCCACACTCGAACCATATTTATATATTTTATAAGTTTCAATTAATTTTACTTTATTTAATAATATTTTTCATAAAATACTCTGATTTTAACTGATGTTTTCTGATTGTATCATTATCATATATGCTTTTATTTTATTTCACCAGAAGTTCACTTTTAAAGAATATGATGAGATTAAGAAGAAAATTTGATGCAGTTAATCGGATTCTTTAATATATATATATATATATATATATATATATATATATATATATATAAAGTCAAGTTTTTTTTATAAATGAAAATGGAGGAAATACCATATAAAAAAATTTCATTTAATTTTATGTATAAAAATCTGTTAATTTTAGTACAAAAACCTGTGTGCTTCTATTCAAACATGTCAAATTAGTTTGGTCCGGATTTGATAGTTAGATTTTACATAAAAAGATGAACATCAATTATCTAAAAAAATGGATTTTTGTCTTTTTCCAAAAACATTTATACCTATAAGAGTTTAAACATTATACACGAGAAGAAAAAACGTAAATTTGCATGGTAAAAAGTTCAACTTTAACATTTAAAAAATTTTGGTATAAGGTTCAATTGGACTCTAACATTCTTGTCTAACATTAACACAAGATTGACTTTAAACCTAACCATAATCCATACTTTAAATTCATGAAAACCACAAAAACATTTAGTTTTTTTTTTTTTTTTACATATGTTTGAAAATATATTATATGTACTTTAAATGCATGGAGAAAAAAGAAATACAAAGTGTGTTCGTGATTGAATAAACAATATGATATTATAGAATATATATTTTTTCAATGCTATGCATCTTATTTTTAACTTAATTGCTTCCTATAGAATATTTTTATTTTATAAATTTGTATTTTAATATTTTATTGTTTTATTATACTTAGACGAATAAATAAGATGTTGGTATTCATGTAATGTTTTGTTTTAGTTCAAGGCCTAAATAGGTAAAGCTTTAACTCTAAACAAAAATTAAAAAAATATTAATGTAATATTCTAAATACAGTATTCAAACCATAAAAGAAATATAGCATAGTTAATGGAAAAGAAATATAAAGTCATTTATAAAGTGATTCAAGATAATCATAAAACTAACTTTATATATAACAAATACAAGTATCAAAGCTATGTAAAAGAATGATGTCCCTAACCTGGCGCTTAGCATCCTCAAATCAATGAATTAGCTCTCGATTACCCAAAATTAGCGCATATCATTGGAAAATAGCAAGTCAACGCTTAGGCGTTATTACACTAGTGCTCAATGCCATAACAATAGCTAAACCACTTAAAACTAGACTTTGAACACTTTATACTCACCTTCTAAAGATCCCTAAGACCCTCTAGATATTGAGAAACTTCATAAAACACGACTCTAACTCAATTTGTTCACTTCAAACTCAATCTACCTCTCTAAGTCACCCAAACTCATTTATACTTCTTTTAAATCTCATTTCACTAAATTAACTGTCCAAAAAAGTCTTAAATGACTCAACAAGAGACCTTAAACCATCTAATTAAAAATAGACCTACTCCTTTAGAGATTCACTACTCAAAACCCCCTTAATTGTATAAAAAATCATGCAATAAGAGCTCATCAACTCTCTACTGCATTATACACAATTTTACTGGTTGGACAACTCTCACAAGTCCTAAATGACTTCAAAACAATCTCCAAACTTCTGTTTTACATTACTAACCCTTTTCTCAAAAACTCACATATCAAAATCCACCAATTTCACTCAAAGTAAGTAGTATTTGAACCCAGATTCTTTCTCTTAACTCAACACCATAACATGACCATCCAAACAATCATAAAGCACCCCCTAACACTTACCAAATTGTAGGTTTCACCTTAAACTCAATATTCCATGAATTGTAGACCAATACCTCTCAATTTAAACCACCAATTAATATATCAACCTCTACTTTTTACCAAGAACATCATGAGTTTTACAATCACACCATTCTCATTTCAACATACATACACTTGTATAATATTCATATATTAGTGAAATCTCAAGAAGGCATCATTAATCACACACAATTTGCTATTTCTATCAATTCAACACATACAAGCTATCACATATTCACATGTACACCAAAGGACAAATTTCAAATCTTCCTAAAATATATATATATATATATATATATATATATATATATATATATATAATCGAATTTATTTATTTTAAAATAAAATAATGAGACGAGCTTAAAAAATTCTATTTATATTATCGAATTATTTTAAAATGTAATATCCGATCTCATTGTTTTAAAATATCTATCAATTCTAATATTTTATTTTCTAGATTCTTATCGTTAATACTAATATATATTTACTAAATTAATTATAAAATTATATTTAAGAAAAAAGTGTCAACAAAAATTAGTATTAATATATTTCTAGTAAATTAATAGTAAAGTTATATTTGACAAAGATCTTATTCTTAAATTTGTTTTTGTTCAAAACATCTTTTCCAATGACATTTTTTTTTCTTCTACAACATTTTGTTACATACGTGCGTTGTTTCTTTCATACTCATGTTGTGTCAGGTGTCTTAAATTTTTTATCTATAGTTTATCATAAATCAAACCTAAAATATCAAACCACCATAATTTTATAAGAAATTCACAACTACGAACATCAAGTAATACCCATTATAGAATCAACATCAAATCGATGACAATGATGTTTTTAGTAATATTTTTTGTTGCATCTCAATAAAGTTTAATACAAGTTAATGTTAAAAAAAACAAAGAAAATGTTTTTAAAATGATTGAGAAATTAATTATTTTAATTATTTAAATAATTTATTTGTCGACAATTGAGAAATCTAGTCAAGCAATTTTAATGGAGTGCTAACACTCCTTTTTACCTCATTTATCATTTTAATAAAAAAAAAAAACAATACTAACACATTCTTATAGAAGGAAGTCGTTGCCATAATTTAACTTGATAATTGGTGGAATTTTTGTCTAATATTTTAAGTATTTGTATTGCATAAAAAAAGTTCAATTAACTTAATTGAATTCTACTTTTTAATACTATTTTACATTTATAAAAAAAGACTTATAAATAATACAACAAAAGAATAGAAATAATAATTAGAAATAAGACATGACTTTGATAAATTGGGTCATGGGATATAAATGGGTTAAGCAAAACCGGACAACACTCAAATCCAAGCCATCTTATTTAGTTTGGGCCAATTTAAACTCAGATTATTCAAACCCATACACGGGTTATTTTCTATTTTCACTTCATGACAAATTTGTAAGTTAACATTGTACTATAATAATGACAACAACGTCAAAACCTATAATCTTTTGTAGATTCCTTACCACCCTTACTGCTAAACTGATTTTTGCGTCAATTAATTAAAAAATCAATCGAGAGTAAGAGTATGAATTGGCAATAAAAATAATTATTCTAAATTTTTAAAATAATAAATAAGTTGAAAAGAATACTTAAGAAATTACACAGATAACATTGATTAATGAGTTACATTTATAAATGTTAGTATCCGTTTATTTTACCACTACAACACAACAAGATCCTTTATGTTATGTTCTTGATTAGAAGTTAAAGACTCTCAATCTAATATACTTCATAATGAAAACTCGTTAAATAGTCTTAGGGTATGTTTGAGTAAATAGTTCAAATAAACACTTCATTTAACAATGTCTTATACACGAATTTTACATCACGAACTTAGTCATAAAGTTTTATAACGAGAGATAGATAACTTATTTTGATAAATATAGAACTTATTAAAATAAATTAAAGAAAACTTGTTTCAGTTGTTCAATATTTTCAAAAGTAAACAAACTTTTCCAAACATTATGAAGATGTAATTATGTTTTGCCAATCTAAAACAAACCCTTATTTTTTTACATTATCAATTTTTATTGAGTCTATTTTGATAGGAACTTAAAAAACATTATCCGTTACCTCTTGCATGTTAGTTAAGTTATTGCAATGACATTAATTAATCTTTCTCATTTTAATTAGGAAAAGAAGTGATGTCAACATATATAATATAGCTAGGGGAAAAAGAAGGAAGAACAACGTGGCAAAAGAAGAGAAATCAACGTTCGTCATATTCCATTGATTTCATCAATCGCAAAATTAGTCAATGTCAATGCTAGCTTTCATATTCAACTTGATGACGAACCCTTGTACAATTGTTTTCAATTCAAAAGGGTTTTGTTTATTTTCTCTTTAAAACTATACCAACCCTTAATTAGCCTAACAATGTGCTGTGCAGATTTGTGAGGGAACATGATTAAGTTCAAGTTTTTCAACACAAGTTCATCCACCGTATTTTTCTTTGGTTTATACAAAATCGGGGCATGATAATAACTAAATAAATAAGAAAGGTGATAAATATAATTAATCACATCATACAAATTTAGAAAGTTGTTACTGAAAGTTTGGGTCATATATATATATATATATATATATATATATATATATATATATATATATATATATATATATATATATATATATATATAATATAATATAATATGATTTAAATGTGTTAGAGTTATTATTTTGATAGTTAAAATTATAAAATGTTTTATTAATATTAAGTTTATGATTAATGACATTATCATGAAAGGTTAATATGCATATATCTAAAATAATATTATAATTTGATTAATTGTTGAATTAAAATAATTAAAGTTTAGAATATGATTGACAACGAGTCATGGTTCTCATTACATAGCAAAAGCTTGTCTAAGGTTTTTTAGAAAGAGAAAAACAAAGTCGGTTTTGGTTGTGAGAATACGAAGAAACTTAATAAACATGTTAGGGATTACTTTAAGTTCATCATGATGTTATACTTTCGTCAAATTTATATGTCTTAGATGTCTAGGAGTAATTAAACTTCATTTTCATTAGGATTGATATCATGTAAGCAACTTGATGTAGTTCTCCTGTGCAATAAAGTCTTTATTCATTTATATACTTTATCTGAATTTTTATGTGTATGATGAATGTCGTAATTGAGTGTATTTAATCATTGGAAGGTGAATTAGAACATAGACATAGAGAGAGTAATCAAGAGAATTGGTTCTATGAATAGTTTCCAATCTCTTGGTCATTCTAAACAACTAAATTTAATACAAATTGTATTTTAAATGAACTAAGAAATTAGTAATTTAATGTATGGATTTAGAACTTGTTCCTAAAGAGTTAGGACTAGTAAACCTTTGTTGTGAATTTTGAATGAAACGAAGATAAATTGTATAAGGGTGTTTGCGTCATTTGATATATGAAATCCAATTCTAATGAAAAATTATCTTTATCTTAATCGCAATTTCATATAATCTTGTTGTTACAATCTGTTTTATGATTATGAACTCAATCATTTTCATCTCAAAGTTGAAATTGGTAATTAAGCATATTTTGACAAAAAAAACACAAAGTTATTGGGAATGAAACACGAAACTTCCATTATTTACTACTTGTAACAAATTGGTGCACTTGTCAAAAAGTTAACTAACTACTTTTTTAGTTATTTTAAAAGATTCAGCAGCTTTACATTTTAAGATCCCAAACTAAAGACAATTTTCTTTTAGACAGGAAGAAATTGGCTTTAAAGAGATTTTCTCTCTAATTTCATTAAAAGACTTTCTTAGGACAATCATGACTTTTGTTGTACATTGTGATTTATAAATCCATCAAATGGACCGTTAAAATAACGTTTCTCAATGACAACATTGATAAAATAATCTACATGGTGCAACAAAAAAACTTCATGTAAGGAGACCCAAAGAATATGGTTTGCAAATTGGCAAAATCCTTTATTGGATTAAAATAAGCATCTCGTCAATAGTATTGTAAATTTCATCAAGTAATTCTCTCATTTAGTTTTGAGATGAATCTCGTTGGCAATTGTGTGTATCATACATTTAGTGGGAGTGAGTATATTTTTCTGGTCTTATATGTTGATAACATTTTACTTGTCAGTAATGATATAGGAATGATGAAAAAAACTGAGATCTTTTTAAGAAACTTTAGAATTATAGATTTTGGTGGCACCTCTTTTATATTAGGAATCCTCAAACATCAAGATTGATCTTGAGGTACTCTAAGATTGTCATAAAAGGAGTTATAGGTATTTAAAAGGTTTGACACACAAGAATGTAAGTCATAGGATACTATAGTTGCTTATGGAAACAAATCTAGTTTCAATCAATGCCTAAAAGGAAACTTATAAACTTAGGAAATGCAAACGATTCACTGTGTATTAGTTGTAGGAAGTTTGATGTATGCCCAAATGTGTATGCTTTTAGATATAACATACATAGTTGGGATGTTAATCTAAATTTAAGCAATCTAATAATGGATAATTGAAAAACAGCTAAAAGGTTTATGAGGTATTTAAAGAGAAGAAAGGATTATACACTCACACATAAAAGGTCAGACAAATTTAAAATCATTATATATTTCAACTCAAGTTTTGCTAAATGTAAGGATGATTAGAGATCCACTTCAGGTTATATTTAAGACATCTAGTCATGGGATTTGGTTGAGAAACTTTGTCACACAACTACAAACTGTTAAAAGAGTTGAAAGACCACTTAAGTTATATTGTGACAATAAATCAACCGTCTTATAGCCTAACAGTAATAAGAGTTTGATTAAGTCAAAATACATTGAGATTCAGTTACTAGTTGTCAAGGAAAATGTAAAAACTATACATATTTTAATAGAACATATATGGAAATAGTCCATGATAGCAAATTCTCTCATGAAGGGTTTTCCACCCAAGGTCTTTTATTAACACATTATTAAGATGAGTGCTTTATAGTTTGAGAATTTTTTTTTGTTCAATGGGAGTTAGTAATTTATGTGATTTATGTTCTATGTGATATTATTCATGCATACTCTTGTATTTTGATAATTTCATTTGAGTAAATATAAAGTTTGATATTCAATCATTACACTTTGTATAACAATGTTGTTGATTGATCTAATTAAGGTAAAGTAGGACCAAATGAAAATTGATATGTAGAAGCCACCTTCATATATTTTCATGTTTCACATTTTATGATGAGTATATGTCTTTTTGGCTATATCAATATTAATGATCATTGATGGCTTTAGTTATGATTGATATGACAAAAACCTCTTTGGTTCTATGTATTGATATAATTAATTTACAAGATTAAGCAGTTATGCCCAAAGAATATAATGACAAATTTTGAGCTCATACTAACATATTTATAACACAGACATACGTGATTAGTGAAAGATTGCTAGAATTTTAGGTCACGTATATTTTATTTAAATGTGTTAGCGTCATTATCTTGTTAGTCAAAATTATAAAGTGGTATATTAATATTAAGTTTATACTAAGAACATACTTGTTAAGAAATATTATCGTGTAAATATCATAAAGTAATATTCTAATTTGATGAGAGACCGAATTAGAATCATCAAAATTTAAAATATTATCGACAATCATTATAAAATGGGTTATAGTTCCTTGAGAAGGTAACATTACTTATTATGTTGGGTTTTGTTTTCTCTTCATTTCCATTATAATAAATAACAACATAGTGTTTAGGACTCTCTACATTTAGAAAAATACATACCCTACCATGATTAATCTCATCATAATTTCTAATAATAAACTTAAGCCTTCTTCTACTTTCTTTCCCATTATAAATGAAATTATAAATTCATTAAATATTAATATAATTATGATATGTATTTTAGATCTTTATTGTTGAAAAGATGGACTAAAAACAATTATTAATTTTTCGATATTAGGTTATAACATTAGAGTATATAAAAAAAATATTATTTTCGATTTATTTATAAACATGTAACTATTTCAATTTTTTTTTTTTAAAAAAGGACATTGAAATAAAGAAAATGAAATGAACATTTAAAAAAAACAAAAAAACTACTTAATTTTTTTAAAGATTAATATATTTCGTTTTTTTAATATATCCTATGATACATTTTTTATGTTTATCTAATTTATTTTACCATCGGTTGAAAAATAGATTTTAAACTTAACTCAACCTACAAAGATGAGGTTTGCACTCAATTATATATTATAAAGTGGTCTTATCTCTAATCAATGTGAAACTTCTAATACACCCCTCACATCGATATATATACATCTCGAGTCTAAGACTAGACATTAATAGTTAGTCTTATAGTGACCCAGTAACAAGGAACGATATGCTCAATAAACAATAAATATCGTATTCTTATAATTCATTATTCTCTTTTCTATTTATCTTCCAGAACTATTATGAATTAGTTTAATCTGTATTTTTTATTTTTCCTTAGTCAAAAAAGTTATAGTTTGTAGATATATTATTTGAAAAATCAACGTCTGGTTTTGTTGCTATATAATTCTAGTGTTTATTTTTTTTTTTAATTTTCGTTCAACTTTATAATATGCTTTGAGTTCAAAACATATTCAATAATGTGATTATAAAAAGTTCTTTAACAAAAATTTTATATATCCCAAATGCAGTGTGAGATTTGTAAACTCAAAAGACTTGTCTCCAAGAATATATTTTTTAAAACGTAAAATAAGTTATACAATCATCTCATAATTCTTAAAAGCCATTATTTATATAAACCATTTTCCATACAAGAACAAGCACACCAACTACTCCAATTACAAAACTTTACACAATCCCATAAACAACTTCCATTAAAATGCTATTGCAATAATTATGTACCATCACTAGGCAGCCCCTCACCAAAAAAAGATGTTTGGTATTGAAAGATTATTTTATGGTTCAACCATTTCTATATAATAAATATCTTAAATAGTTATTTAAAGTGTTGATTATGATAGTAATGTTTTTGGTATTCAAATTCTGCAATAATAACACTAATAATAACATTGATTTTAAAGTTATTATTTTATGTCTTGATATACGTTAGTAGTATAAGTTAAAATTATATAATTTTAAAATTTTTTGAACTAAACTGACTAGCCTTTGATTAATTCAAAACACTAAAAAAAAGAAATTATCCACGGTTAAAATCTTTCAGTAATGACAAAAAACGGTCGGTATAGTGTGTTCACTGACATGTTTCCATCCGTCGGTAAACATGGTTCTTTTGTTACTTAGAATTAAAATCTCCATTAAATATGTTATTTGAGATTGACGTTATTTTTCATATAAATAATTTCTCGAGGACATCTTCTTTCTATCATTTATCCACCACCTTAAGATAATCTTCATTATTCAAATGAATACTCACAACATTATTTTGTGTGCTTCCAACTTTGTTTGGTTTGGTCCGTTTGATATGTTTTATTTTTAAAATCTTTTTTAAAAACAACTAAACTAAACAAAAAATCCAAGATGAATATTCACAGTCAAATTATTAAAACTTAAACATGAAAGTTTACTAAATTGAGAACTTCAAAGTTGTTTATAGGATTTTAGAAAGATAATATTTAGTTTACTAGATTGAAAACTTCAAAGTTATTTATAAGATTTCAGAAAGATAATATTATGTGATTCAAGGTGATTAAAAGTTTTAGAACTTCAAAATTCACTACAAAATATTATAAAATTATTAACGAAATTTTACCAACAAAAACAAATCGGTTAGTAAATTTAATTTATCGATGAATTTTATTGATTGATTCTGAAATTTTAATTACTGATGAAAAATTTGTTAATAAATTCGTCGATAATGCACACTTTATTTATCGACAGAAAAATCCATAGGTAAACCCATCAGTAATGCAAACTTTAATTACTGAAGAATTTTTCCATCGATAAATTTGTCAGTAATGTAAACTTCACTTATCAATAAAATAGTGACAAATTTTTCGGCCATTTTTCTCTCTCTCATGAGTCACTTTATTTATTTTTGCTTGTCTCATATGAAGAGCAATTTTTCTCCTCTTTGAACATTTTTTGCTCTCTAGAAGTCATCTTCTTCCCACACTTCTCCCGTCTCAGCTTAGACCATCACAACTACAAGGCTTTTTGTCAAAGGAGAATCATTCGGAGAAGTGCAGTATGCTGTCATCTCTTCCATCAAGAACATAAAACCACTCTAGATGATAGAGAGAAAACATCTTCACTGCGAGATGAAGAAAAGATGGTTGTGGCATAATGTGCCATTGGAGATGAAGAAAACATGGTTGTTGCTAAAACACTGACATGGTTGTGGCATTGTGTGTCGTTGAAGATAAAGAAAAAATGGTTTTTCAAAAAACAATTGGGATTTTTTTTTCCAATTTTAGGATTTTCAAAACAATTAGGATACCAAGGTTTAGTCTTTGATTTTGGTTTTAGAATGAATTGAATTTTTGTTTTAGTTTAGGAATGAAGGAAGATTAACAAAAGATAAAAAAAATTGAAAAAATAGAATAAGAAAAAAAAAGAAGATGAGCCAGATCGAAATATTTACCGACAAATTTTTCTGTAATTATCAACTAATATTTCTTTTGATAATTACCGACATATATTTTCTATATTTAATGACAAAATTTTTCCATTTGTAACTATCCACCAACATAATATTCTATCAATAAATGTCATCACCAATGTTATTGATGAATTTGGATCTATCAATAATCTCTTAGAAAAAAATCATTATTAATATATTTTTGACATTTTTAATAAATTTTAACTATTAATAATACTTATTTTTTTATAATGATTTCATAAGAGTTCATTGATATTAGAAACTTAAGATCGTAACTAACAATCAAAAGTTTAATGTCTAAAAAAATTAAAATTACAGTTTAATCTTTTTAGTTTTAAAACTAAAATGGATATTTAGTGAAACATGTCTAAAAAAACAATAATAAATAAGGTGGTCCAATGATGGTAGGAAAAAAAGTTCTAGAAGAGTGAAGAAATGAGAAGTTACGACAGATGTTAGTGGTGATTTGATGAGTGGGTGGACCCGCTACATTAGAGAGTACAACTTCATGGTGTATGAAATGAATTGTAAATTCTACATACACTTATGGGCGAGGCAGGTCCATGCAACCTATCGTATTGAAGTCACATCTTGTGGGTCCCACCCCTTCCCACACCATTGTGAAATTGTCCTCTTTTCACATTTCTCTTTCCAATACTCTCTTCTTCTTCTCTTATACAATAAAAAATAAATTCATAATAACTTTTAATAATAATAAAAATATTCATTTCTCCTGTCTAGTTTAATGTTTAATATTTTATATATAATTTTTTCTAAAATTTAATTAAATTTAAAGTTATGTATAAATTGAAATATTTTTATTTAATTATTTTAACTCTTTTAATACATATGTCAAATTTTTATTTTTTTTATTGTTTTAATTGAACGATAAAAGTGTTATCTTCATTCATCTTAGTTTGTTTGGCACTGTATCTTAATAAATAAGTCGTGGTTACTCCATTGCTACTATATCCGAGGAGGGGAAAGTAATAAAAAAGTAGTATGATCCAAAAAAAAAAAAAAGCATTACACAATTAATGGAAAGTTAATTTGTAATAATTGAATTAAACGATATCATTTTTGAGTATTTAATAAAGATAAAAATTTAATAAATATTCAAATTTAAATGTAAAAAATTATGAGAGACTTTAAACTTATTTTAAATTTTATTTCGTTGTTTTTTTTTAAACATTGTCACATTATAATAAGTTATTATAATGTTTTTTTATATTTAATAGTTGTTGTTTTGATGTTTTTTTACTGAGGATTGATGTTATTTTTATTTTGGTTGTGCAAATCGTAATCTCATTTAATCCTGTTGGATCAACAAAAAAATTAAACTTAAGTTTTTTTTTTCAATTAAAAAAATAACAAATTTTTTTTAATTCAAATTTAAATAAAAAAATTATGATCAATTACACGTAAAATCTCATTCACACAAAAATATCATAATTCTTTTCAATAATTTTTTTAATATTCATAGTTATTTAAATTTATTTTTATATAAAAATTAAGTTACTAAATATATATTTATGAATTTTTTTTTCATATTATTTAATTATTTTATAAAAAAATAATTTCACATAAGTTTCCCTGTCCAAAATTTTAGAATACAACTCTTTATAATATTTTGAAATTAATTTTCTAATAATATCTTTACATAAAATTATATATAATTGATGTAATGTGACCCATATTAAAGAGACACAGAAATATTAAAAAATAAAATAAACTATTTTAACTAAATATTATTGATCAATATTTTTATTATTGTAATCCTGAAAAATATAATTTATACCAGAAGAACTTTATAATTAATTTGGTGCATAGCTTTTACATATATATATATATATATATATATATATATATATATATATATATATATATATATATATATATATTCATACTTATCATTAGCTTGAAATTTTATGTATAAAAATTTGAAAAATTATAATGATACATAATTTTAAGAAAAATACCAAAAAATGTATTCATTCCTTTTGAATAATAAAACTATATTAATTCAATTAAGAGAAATTATTTAAAAAAATTTAAAAGTTTAAAATTTGAAAAAAGAAATACAGTAAAAATGTGTATGTTAAGAAAATAATATAAAAAAGAAAAATTCTTTTATGAATATAGATATTATATTTACACCCATAGTATATTATATTTATATAGTCTTTATATTTTAGTTATCATATTTTTCACTTAAAATTTACTTATTTCTGCTCTTATTTTTTTTTTATGGTGCCATTGTTCACTTTGGAGGTTGAATTGTCAATTAGTTTGATTAAGTCCCCTCGCCTAACACGAATAATAACAAATGCATATTTTATATGTATAATGTATTTTATTAAGAAGACGTTTGGGATAACTTATTTAAGTTTTATCTAGTATCCTTTGATTTTTGTAATAAACTTTCATTATGTTTGAACAAACTTTCTTATAAAGATTTGTAAATTATAAAAGTAGAATAAAATGAAATAGTTTATAAATTAAAACCACTTTACCTATTAATTAGTACATAAATAAATTCATTTTGATATTTCTTCTCTTTAATGCAATAACCATAATGTGAAAACCCAAGTGTATTTTATAAATTTATCTAAACATAAATTAAGTTACTAATCTTATCTATATTTTTTCATTCAAATATATAATTATAGTTCAAAATATTAATTTAAATAGTTTAGTACATTGTAATAAAATATTTAACTGAAGTTCGGAAAATCCTGGAACAGGAGAATGTGTAGAAATGGGAAAGAGATATAAAAAGAGGCGCAAAGTGGAAGAGACGGAAAGCAAAGGTGAATTGAATTGAAGAGGAAGACAATCCAAATTTTCATTGGCTTTAGAAAGCAGACACTCATCATTGTAATGAAAGAGAAGCCGCGTAAGATACTTCACTCGCTAACAACCAACATCTTCTCATCCTTTCTTTTCTTTTCCTTTCTCTCTCTCTTCAGCGGCTCTTAAACACCATTGTCACTTCACCCCTCTTTTTAAATTCTTCATATTATATTCCTCACTTTTCCATATATAAAAAATACCTACAACTTTTCACTCAGTAATCTGCTACGAGTACAAAGGTGAGTGAGCAACTCAACTATGCAGCTACAAGAACATCACTTTTTTTTTTTCTTTATATTCGCTCATGATTGATTATGTTTGTTTCTTTGAATTTTTCCTTGCCTTGCGTATGCCACTTTGTATTAAATTAAATTAAACCGACCCTTCTTAAATTTATTATTTTATACATACATGCTAATATATATATATATATATATATATATATATATATATATATATATATATATATATAAAATTTTGTCATGAATATAAGATTAAGGTGTGTTCACTTATTGGGGTCCTCTGTGTATAAGTCCTTGAGAGGTGGGTGTTGTGGCTTTTGGGAAGGTTGACATGGAGGAGCGGTATGAGCCATTGAAGGAGCTTGGTTCTGGGAATTTTGGTGTGGCCAGGTTGGCAAAAGACAAGAAGACTGGAGAGCTTGTTGCCGTGAAATACATAGAGAGGGGTAAAAAGGTAAACCTCTTTTTGCCAAATTGTTTCACTTGCAGTGAAATTCCATTGACTACTACTGACTACTCACGAATGCTGTTGCTGGCTCAGAGATTTTCTTTGCATTGATTGCTCTTTTTCCTGACGATCTGAATTTGGAAACTACATGTTTTGTTTTGTGTTTTTTTTTTTTTCTACTCGTATGTGAATTTTATATGATATCTCTGGACCGCGTTTTTCTTTCAAAATCTTAAATTGAATGTTCAATGTTTCATCATATCATACGAATCAAGGTACGATAACAATGGTTGGATTTTTAAATCTGTTAACCAGAGGAGCTACTTTTCCTGGTTATGATATTTCCTTCCTCCTTGTGTTTCTCAATTAGTCAACTCTCGAAATTTATACTGTATTGTACTGATTGGTAGTTTCCATGAAAGACTTATTCAGCATCATTTTGAGGAAAATTGGAGAATCGATATGCTGCAAGGCATAGAGTCTCCAAAGTTCACTATTTATTCCCTGTGAGCAATAAGAACCCATTTGATTGTTTCTTCTTTCAAATTTCAAGTACAAATAATAAAAAAAATTGAATTCTGTAGTTCCTCTTAATGTCTTTGCCATTCCTGTTGAAATTATGACCGTCCTTTGATGATTGGAGAATTTTAGTCTGGGACGTACATGACATAGAATTTTTGTTGTTGTTCTTTCTATGGAGCTAATGTAGCTTACTTCACCATTCTCAACGAGAAGCTATCATCAAAGCTTAAAGGGATAACTTTGTTTTTATATTTTTTGTGCAAAGTCTTTCTCATGTGTTTTTCTTCTGAATGAGCTAGTTTTTGGTACCAGATTGATGAGAATGTTCAGAGGGAGATAATTAACCACCGATCTTTAAGGCATCCAAATATAATCAGGTTCAAAGAGGTGAGACCTTGCTTTTCTTCCGCAAAGTACCCCTTCGTTAGATTTGAAGGGAAATTGGGCGTTTTTAGTTAAGCAAGTTATCTGCTGTATTTTTTATGCTTGCAACTCTCATGTTGCACTCTGTTTGAAAATTTTTCTCGTAATGACTTTCATTGTGTAGTTTGTAGTTCCCTTTATAACGAGTTGTAATTGTTGACATAATGTGCACAAAGTCATTTGGAATGTTGCATTATTACTAGAAGTAATGGGGTCATAATCATTTGCAGTCAGACAATTGGCGTTTACATAATTCAAATTGATGTGACGTACTGTACATAATATTTTCCCCATAACTCCTTCGGTAAAACTTGCAAGCCAAGATCATCGATATGAAAATATCTGCTAAAATCACTTGGACCTGTATCTTCAGAAGAAATCATCAATAAGTCAACAAGATAATCTTTAGCCATAAACTTGACTCGTACCAAATGCAAAGGAGAAATAAAAAGGCTTATTAATATCATTCCCTTCTTTTAATGCTGTAATTTGTTTATTTTCTTCATGGGCTAGGATCAAATTCTACTCCATTTATTCTAGCATGATATGATGCCTTCTCTATTCAGAGTTTTAAGAAGTCACGCACAATAAAATGCTGAATCAGATATATTTTCTGTAGGTCTTGCTGACCCCGACACATTTAGCTATTGTCTTGGAGTATGCTTCAGGTGGTGAACTTTTTGAGAGGATATGTAGTGCTGGTCGATTTAGCGAAGATGAGGTTGTAGAATCTATAATGTAGTTGATTTATCGACTTTTCCTTTCATGTAATCCGTATTCAGAAATAAGGTATGTATTCATATTGAAATTTACCAAGTGAATAAATTCCCCGCATTGCAGGCTAGATATTTCTTCCAGCAGCTAATATCCGGTGTTAGCTACTGTCATTCAATGGTATGCACTCTGAACCCATTCTGTTCTTCATTACAAGCTCATCTCTTATATCACGCTATACTGCCTATTTCAGGAAATTTGTCATAGAGATCTGAAATTGGAAAACACTCTCCTGGATGGAAAACCATCTCCTCGACTTAAAATTTGTGACTTTGGTTACTCCAAGGTTAATAGTTAATAGCATTCACCTACAAGAGGCTTTTTGAATATATCACATGCCTGATATTATATTCTGTCCACACATATGTTTCGTATAATTTTTCTTGACTTTCCTATCTATTTCAACATGTAATTGTAGTCTGCTCTACTGCACTCTCAACCTAAATCAACAGTTGGAACTCCTGCATACATTGCTCCAGAGGTTCTGTCACGAAAGGAGTATGATGGGAAGGTATTGAGACTTTTTGTTATTTCCCTAGGAACTTGAATATCATGTCATGTCACAACCAATGGGAATAAAAGCCATGGTTCATGGTTTAACAATTTAAACCATTCTCACTTCCATTTCAAAGTTCCTAAAATGATTTTGAATGCCCAATTTCTTAAGCAAACTGGCCTTTTTGTTTTTGTAGATTTCAGATGTTTGGTCCTGTGGTGTGACTCTTTATGTCATGTTGGTTGGTGCATACCCATTTGAAGATCCAGAAGATCCCAGAAATTTCAGAAAGACTATCGGGGTGAGCAATTGTTAGTTGTTTAACTTAAAGTTCATTTATGGTTAATCTTATATGGTAGAAAACTTAAAATCTGAGTCTCTGGTTGGTAGAGAATAATTGGTGTTCAATACTCCATACCCGACTATGTTCGTGTTTCTTCTGAGTGTAGGAATCTTCTCTCTAGCATCTTTGTTGCTGATCCTGCCAAGGTATCTATCTCCAATTCTCCTATGATACATGAACATTAATTATTTTTAAACATTCATCAACGCCTATCATTTCTCTCTCTCTCTCCCTATCACATCATAACATTGTTAAATTTTATATTATTTCTTTCTTTCTTTGAGTGTCATTAAGTATTTTTAATGCAGATAAATAATTTTTCTTCTCTAAAAGCATTTGTACTAGTCATACCACATGTAATAACAGAATTATAAAGACCTTAGATCAATCCATATTTAACATTAAATGGAATTAGTATGCATTTATCTAACTCATAGCAACTCACATTGATTTTGTTCTTGAATAATTAGAGTCTTCATCTTTCTAAATCTAACTATTTATGATCCTTGTTAAAGAGGATCACCATTCCAGAGATAAAACAGAACCCTTGGTTTCTGAAGAATTTGCCTAAAGAGATCATCGAAGCTGAAAGAAAAGGATTTGAGGAAACAAAGAAAGATCAACCAAGCCAAAAGGTGGAAGAAATCATGAAGATCATACAAGAAGCAAGGGTACCAGGAGAAGGATCCAAAGCTGGTGATGGTATTGGTGGGCAAGGTGCTACTGGATCATTAGATATTGAGGATATCGAGGAAATTGATGTTAGTGGTGATTATGAACATGTGTGATGGAGATCTTAATTAGTCTATGGCCAGATTGTCTATAAAGACATAGCATTATCAAGATTTATCTCATTGTGCACACTTTTGTTCTAAAGATACTTATTATACCAGGAGATACTTATTATACCAAGCTTAGCAGGATGTGTTTATTATTTGAATAATATTAAGAAAAGGCTGCAATTGGTTATTAGTTTGGGTAAGTTCAAAATTAAAAATACTTTTTTCAAAAATCTCTTTATGAAGTAATTGTTAAATTATTATAATAAAAATTAAATATGATTTTAATTCTTAAAATTGACATGAGATTAAAATTATTAATTTTTTTATATTTTAATATATTTTGATTTTTAAACTTTAAAAATATTCATAGTATTTGCATTTTTTTTATCATTTAACATGTTCATTGTAAGAACCTAAGAAATATAATATATTTATATATTAAAAGAGTGGAGTGAAAACTGAATTAAAATAAAATGGATAATGATATTTAGACAACATTTTTTTGACAACATTTGAACATTGATTACGTGTCAATATGTGATTGGTAAAAAATTACTCTACAATCAATAATAATAATCATAAACATTATTGTGGAGTAATTTTTGACCAATCACATATTGACACGTAATCAATGTTTAAATGTGGAAAAAAAATGTTGTCTTATCCAAATAAAATAAAGGGATTTTTTTATTAAAAAGAGCATTCTGCCAAGCTTTTAGAAAAGAAGAATTGAAACCCATTTTTTTAAAAACTTTCCTCTCTTTAGAACTCCAATCCCTTACTTTCTCTGCCTTCTCTAGCCTCCTCACTCACTAAGCCATTGCATGTTGGATTAGGTGGTGCTCAAGTGACCGCGGTGCAGAGAGCTTCGCAACCATCCGATTAGATTTTCGATCTTCACTGGTAAGTAGTTTTCCCCTTTTCTTCACGGTTTCTAGAACCTAGGACATTGCTATTTTACTGAATGCATGTCGCTAGAAGCGTTCTACTTCAAATTTATGGTAATTTCTAGCCTAAAAAGCTAATTCTATCACCATTGGGTTATTTATAGGGTGTATTTGAAATTTGCTGTGAGGAGTACTGTTTAGAGCATTCTTGTCAAGTTAAACTGTAAAATTTTCCAAGTAAGGGGAGCTGGGTTTTCTTTTTATTTATGCCCTATGAAATCCTTGTATGCATAAGATGAGTTTTGTGGAAATAATGAAAGAATGCCTATGTTTAATTATTTTTTTCACACTATTTTAATTATTGTTTCTGCACAAGAAAACCTTGTTGTTTGGTGTTATTCTGGATGTTGTATTGCACCTAAATAATTTTTTGGTTGCTATAAAAAAGACTTGTTGTTAGCTGTTATAAATTCTGCAAATTTCTTGCTGTGTTAAAATAAAATTCTGCAGAAAAATGGTTGTTGTTTTACTCTGTTTCTGTCATGAAAAATGCTGCTGTTTTTAAAGTTTTTGCACCAGAAACTGTTGTTGTTTGAATAAAAATATGGTATCAAAAACTAGCTAATAAAAATATGGTATCAAAAACTTGCTGTTAGCTGATTGAACGAAAATGTTGTTTGGAATTTTAAAGTTTTGTTGTTTTTGGGTTAAAAATCTGCAGAATATATTTGCTGTAATTGCTATAAAAAATATAAAATATTTGTTGTTATTATTGTAAATATGGCATAATGTACTTGCTGTAATGATTGTAATGACGGTAAAAATTGCATAAAATGCTTGTTAGTTGCTATTGTGGTATTGGTATAAAGCCTTGCTATCCTTGTTGGAAAATAATTGCAAGATTGATGTTAGAAAAAGTAAATTGATGATATGATTTATACATTCAATATGGAAAGGGTTGGAGTGTTACGTATGCTTTAGGAATTCTTTTGGTTTTAGGTCAGTTTTGTGATTTTGTATGCTATATAATAATATATTATATAAACTTATCATAATTGTTATTTGATTCGTATTCTTATAATATTATTTTATGATATTAGTTTATGGAGTTACAATGGTGTTGTTATATTTTAAATAGATGACGTATAATATATTTAATATAAAGATTTTAGCTAAGTGCAAAATATATATATATATATATATATATATATATATTGGAATATAATTAAATATTATATTATAGAAAGTTAAAGGAAATCAGGATAATATAATAAAAAATTTGTTTTGGAGAATCTATTTAGAAACTGAATAAACTATAGACGTATAAAATAAATAAAGTAAATAGTTTTAATGCTGAAAAAATTATTTAGTGTTAATTAAATGGTAGTTTAGATTTATGATGATATTGTGTACTTAATTAAATTAATTTTATTTGTGGGTATGTATTATTTTACATAAAATTGTAGAGTTTTGTGGTGTGATTGAGATAACATGACAATATTATCTATTTGAGATGATTTTCGGTTTGGTGTTATGTTCTTTGATTTACAAAGTGTCATGTATGTATAAATATATTTGAATTGTGTAGCTTGAAAGAATATGTTTGTGAATTAGAATGATGCAATTGAGTATGAACTGGACATCTTAGGGTGAGATGATTAGACGTGGTTGTAGAGAGTGTTGTTGTCTGTATAACTGTAGGGAGTTTTGAAATGGTGTGTTTATCCCTACACTCAAAGCATTGTTCATACTCAAATAGAGAAGAACAATGTAAGTGGTCAGAGTAGAGGGAGGTCCTGGTCTATAGTATTGGGTTTAGACATAAACAGATTGGGGGATTTACCTTGCATAGTGTTGGGGATGGGCCAGCTGAACTATGCAAGTGCAAAGACAACCAATAGCTATACAGTTATACCAAATCCGAATGAGTCGCGTTGAGTATTTGATGCATGGTTTGGTTGGTATGCATTGCTTGTTCTTTTATGTGTAATTAAGCATGATGACATTGATTGACTGTATGATATGTATGTTGTTTGTTTACCTAGCTCATCCTTACTTTTGTGTTGTATGTTGCTTGAGTATGCTTTCTCTTGCGATGATCATCCACTTGGATGGGAGCAGATGTTGTTGAGGAGGTTCCATTGGAGCAAGTGCTGAAGGACGCTGATGTTGCAGCCTAGTTCTCTCTAGGATTCCACCTGTTTATTTTATGTTAGTGTTGAGACGCTTATTAGATTATTTTAAAATACTTTGTTGTGGTTAATAGTTTTAAATTAGGTCATTCTGGATGACTGTAATCCTCTGCTTAATCGTACATTACACTCTAACTGTTCTCTTTATCTTGGATGATGACATCTTTATTATATGATTAATATTATTACATATTTTGGGATGTTACATTCATATTTCAATTAATTTGAAAATTGCATTTAATACATAAAAATATAAAATAATTAGATTAAATTGATTGTTTTTATTTAAAGTTTAAAATTTAAATTATATAAAAATATTAAATAAAGATAAATTCTAATTTTGCATTAAATTTCAAACACTAAAAATATATTAAAGTAAATAGTTTGATCCACCAAAAAAAATAAAATAAAAAATAATAAAATGAACCTGACGTGAATCGAACACGCAACCTTCTGATCTGGAGTCAGACGCGCTACCATTGCGCCACAGATCCAATTTTACTTTTAAAAGTTATAAACAAAATACTAGAATGCTTTTCATAAAGCTATCTGCACTTATAATACAGATGAATTAAGTAATATCATGAAATCGTCATTTTATTTGATGGAGAGAATAAGAATAGTCAATCATTTTTTCATTCAACTTTAGACAATTTCTATTAAATATTATTATAATGTGATATAATATCTTTATGGCCACCCACTTTTACTTTTCATTTGAAACCAATTTAAAGTCTTTTCTAAATGAAACAAAAAAAATTAGTATTTTGTTGTGATTATAATATCAAACAAACACATGATCACTAATCGGTATCATTATTTATGAGAAATCATTCATCATAGTTTTATTTGCATTATTTAAGTATAATAATAAACAACAACTATTGTATATGTTTTGTATTATGTTTGTTCTTGTTAATTGTATTGATAAATAATTGTCCTAGTGTTTAAAAATTACATTACCTGTCCAAATTTGACACTCTGAATAAGCAATATCTACCATTTTTTTTAATCATTGATGTTGCTAATAGTACAACCCAAGTCCATGTCTCATTATAACAAAACAAAATAATATCACACATAAAGTCTAGATACGTCACTTTCTCATTTTGGCCTAATCTATTACTCTTTCTATAATGCATTCATCACTTTTTTTTTCTTCTATCTTATATGCTCTCCTTCAAGAATTTCAAAGTTATCATGTAATTAGAGTATTCATTTTTATTGATTAAAGTTATCATGTTAAAATTGGTAATAATGTAATTGAAACTTTTTTTTTAATTAAGACGTAATTAAAACTTTTTAAAAAATATCATCAACTTAAAATATTTCTACCAAAATGCCAACCAAAATAAGGAATTAAACCTATTACATTTTTAGTGGTATATTTACATACACCATGTAACCTTTTACCATTCTTCTGTAAAAAGACCAAGTTTAGGCTAATTAGAATATAAAAATACCCAAAATAAATTAATTAGTTAATATCTCGAATAAATTAAATAAACTTATCACTTTTATATTAACTTATTTTATTATAGCTAATAATATAAACTTATTTTTATTAATAATTTAGGTTTCAATAATATTTTTATATTTATGTACTTTAAACAATATAATACGAAGATATTAATATTTGACCATTAAAAGTATCACCCGGGTGTACCATGGTCACGTGCCTTATAGTATCCTTTGTTACCCTATTGATATTGCATGAGTTAGAAATATCTTTTATTCTTAAAATTTTCTCAAAGAAATAGAATTTAATTTCAAATAAATAAAGCAAATTTGCCTGGTCAAAATAATCTCCTAACAACATATAAATTTTAGGACTATGACAATTGAAATAACAATCATGATAAGACTGAACAAGTAAGGATGTACATTTATTTTCAAAATTCATTTGTATATATAGATATACTCACTTATTTTGAATATTCTTATTTCATTTTTTATTTCATATTTATACCAAGATATTCGATGCATTTATTTGATTTCTAAACATATTTTTTAGGGGATTTAATTTTTACCATCCATATTTTCCTTTTGAAAGTATGAAAATCCTTCCTTTGTCAAATGGTTTAAATATTGTTTTTCCTGATTTTATAATTTAGAAGCTATCTCGAGATCTTGTAATATGACAGTCAAAAGTATATTTTTACAATTTAAAAATATTTTTTTATATAAAAGGTTTTCATAATTCATATCCAAAAATTAATTTTGTCGTAAGTAGTATCAATTAACATATACGGTTCTATTAATTGTCATATGACAAATTAAATCAAGTCACAATTGAATTATGATATTTAATCTATTACATTTTTAAATAGAAAAAACAATACATTTTAATTATTAATTATATTTAGTCTAGTATTAAACGCTCACCTAACAATTAATCTGAAAATGAAGATTATAGTTTTAATTTCCGTGAGACTAATGGCATTTCTATGTTATCTCTGTCTTTTACACACCCCATATAGGGACAAGAAAAAACTATGAGGGTGCAAAAAGAAATCCTCTATTTTTCAAAACTTAAGCCTATAGATGTAGATCCAACTGCAATCTTTTATAAGCCTATAACCCTTTAAAGAAATCCTCTGTATTGCTTCCTACACCTCCGTCATTTTTCTTCCTGCAATCTGTTATAAAAGTGACTTCTGAATTATTTATTTCTGACAATCTTTTAGATTTCTAGGAACATGATTTACAAAACAAGATTTCTGAAAAGAATGAAGGTGCAGCAATGAGAACAAAGACGGAAGCAACAATGACAACGGTGAAGGAGCTCGGTGTAGGATTTAAGTGCCGTATTGGATTTAGATTGTTCTTTGCCCTAACTAAATACAAGGAAAATAAAATATTAGTTATTAAGGAAAAATTATTGAAATTTGAATTAATGAAAAAATAGTTAGAACTTTTCTTTTTAAAGGTTTTTTTTTTTTTTCTTTTTCTGTTCTCTTCCTTTCATTTCATTTCAATATTCTTTCATTTCAAACTAACTTCCCTTAAGAATTTTTTACTTGATAGTAAAATTAGAGTACTTTCAAGCATTTAATTAAGTAATAAATTATTGGTAAAGATATCGCTATTTTTTTTTTTCATTCCTTATTTTTCATATTTTTTTTACAATCCTTTCACTTATTTTATGGTCTATTGACTTATGTGTAATCTATTTTTATACCAAGTTTACAATTTAAAAGTTAAATACTCTTAAAATATAAACTTTAAAATAGCCTCTTATATGTCACAAGAGATTAAAAATAGGATTTACAAATTTTATACATACTAATGATATATAAGTTAATGATTAACTTAAATAGAAAGATTTGATTTGATAAAATTGTTAGAAAGCTCAACACTACAAAACCGGCTTGTAAGATGAGGTCTGTACTCCACTTATATATATATATATATATATATATATATATATATATATATATATATATATATATATTATAAATTAGCCTTATCTCTAGTTGATATGGGACTTCCAACAAAAATTTTATTAATAATGTCTTGAATTAATTAATATCTATTACTATATGTAATTGTATCTTATGTAGGGACTAAGAATCAAGATTAAGTGTAAGTATCAATAAGTGCAATGGATTGAGATTGGATCATGGAATTCCACCAATCTTAGGTCCATCTAAAAAAAATTATAAATAGAAGTCAAATGTAAGAACTAAGTGATAGTATTTAGTGTGAATTTAAAAGCTTGCTCTGATCCTGTTTGGATTATTTACTCACTTAAACATTGAAGTACCTTTGAGAGATATTCCGATCAGTTTGAAGTATCGACGAAAAAGCATTTAGACTAAAGGTGAATACAATTACTTGAACAACTAAATAGTAAAAGTGTGAAAGTATGTTATGGGAAGTTACTCCATCGTATACCCAAAATAACAATCATTCATAAGATAGTTTAATTACATGAACAATTTCGTACCAAAACAATTCTTAATTTTTTTGAATTTTCGTTTTGATGAAGCTTGATACATATATGAGTATGACAATATATATCTTAACATTTTAATTGAGTACGGGATAAACATGATTATGTACATATCTGTCTTGTTTCTATTCTTATTCTTCTTTCAATATTTATTCTTGTCTTGATCATTATTTGTTTAAATGAATAAAATAGTTAAATATATATATATATATATATATATATATATATATATATAATTCACTTAGTGTTTAGTTTTGTAACCTTTTTTTATCTTTTATTACACTGTTTTTCTTTTTATTTTCTAATTATTTGATTTGTTCTACGTCTACAGCATTCACTCTAGTATCTAAGTATCTCTTTTCTTATCACAATCTTGATTACACAATTTTTATTTGTATAGTTATGTTTAAATGATGTATTATCAATTTTAGGTCTCATGTTCAATTATTTATACTCTTTTTTAGTATTTTTATTTATTGATTTTTTTACAAGAAAATATTCTGAGTCTTTCAAATGGTGTTTATTATTGTTCATTTACTAAGTAATAAAAAAAAATGTTTTCTCTGTTATCTTTTATTCTTACTTTATTTGTATAGTTATGTTCAAAATGATATATTATCAATTTTAGCTCATGTTTAATGATTTATAGTATTTTTATTTATTGATTTTTTTACATGAGAATATTATGAGTCTTTCAAATGGTGTTTATTTATTTTATTTACTAAGTAATAAAAAAAATGTTTTCTCTATTATCTTTTATCCTTAATTTTTGTTTATTTGAAAATTGTCTTAAACAATTTTTATTATCTCTCAATGGTTTGACTAGGTTTGACTAGTTCATTGTCCGAAAAGTTTATTTTAGATTTCTAAGATACTTTTCATCTTATCACATACTAAATTATATTTTTTTATGTGAAATTTTGTTCAATTGTGTATCAAATAATTTCTTATATACATATTTGATGCTTTTTAATATTTTTATTTCTTTTTTTTTCAATATATAGAATATTAATTTGATAATTTTTTACATAGTTATTTTTCTTTTCTAACTCATTCTTATTAATGTAATTTTACCATCACAATTGTATAAAAATGTTTTACTTACTATAATATAATAATTTAATATGACTGTGATAAACTTGAAAAGATTAAAGATATATCTATAAATTCAAATTGTTATTAATTTATTATTTTTTTATGTGTTCTTTCATTTAAGTATATTAATATTTTTTTATTATAATTTAGAGAAAGAAAAAAAAACATTTAAAATATTTTAAACTTAAATATTTTTTATTTAAATATTTAAAAATATTTTTTAAATTTATCAATTTTATTTTATTATCGTTTTCAAAGTTAGTAAATGTTTTGCTTGTCATTAAATTTTAATTATGTATAATTGTACAATACTTTATATAATTATTTCACTTTTACGTAATTCTTATTTGGTATTTGATTTAAAATTTATACTATTGTCATCCCTTTATAAATATTTAACATTAAATACGTTATTTCATAATATATATATATATATATATATATATATATATATATATTTATTTATTTATTTTGTGAATTTTTTATAAAAATTAATTAATTGATATTCAAACATTAATAAGTACGAGCATATGGATATGAATATATCCGTTATTCAATAAATACATAAATGTGATAAATATTTTATAGCAGTTGAATAGATATTAGAATTAGTGCATTTTTATCTTGAGAATGAAATAATAAAACCGTCTCATGTGCCCATTGTCGTGCCTACCCAACATATTTAAGATTTGTTATAAGAATTTTGAATTATAGCTTTAGTTGAAAAAAATGTAAACACTAAAGAATATATTGTAATTAACCTTCATATATTTATTTGTTCAAAACAACATAATAATAGAATAGAATACACCCATTCATACCTTCTCTTCACCCCCTAAACAAATAAAAAATATCACTTATTAACTAATATCAAATTTCCAACTCCTCAATCCAACACAACAAATCTCTAATAATCGAAATGCAACTACTTTTATGCTTCCATCTCATGGAGATAAAAATGTTTGAAATTTCCTTGAGGTTAAGTAGGGAAAGAGGGGACAAAATTAGAAGAGTAAGGAAAAGTTGTGGGAGGAATTAGATATTTAGAGAAATTTGAGAGTGTGTGTTGCAAGTGAATGTAAATGGACTTTTTTTGCTTAGTTGATGACAAAGTGTGCAAATTGGAGAAATATATATATAAGGGAGAAAGAAACAAAGTATAAAAAAAAGAAAAAGAAAAAGAGAAACACAAGAAGATAAAGAAATGAAAGATGCTTGTTATGTTGGAACAAAGTTACGCATCGAAAAAAATAAGAGATGGACATGAGTTCATATACACATATTGATAAAAGAGTTTTTGGAATGATACTAAAAACAAATCTGTGAGGACTTGGTTTGAACCATTCCCTACATGTTTGTGAACTTGAACACTTTTAGCCACATCGATCAAATCCCTAACGTCATCCAAATCTAGAATTAAAACAATCATTTTGAAAAAGATAAAGTATAAAAAATGAAACTTTGTAGTTGAAGGACAAAATTATATCTTAATTAGAAGATTAACAACATATTTAAATATGAGCTCGATAGAAAGATGAATATGAAGAAAGTCAAATTATGTGAAAGGAAGTTAGAAAATAAGAAATGGAAATAAGAGAGATGATGATGTCTTTGTTCATAATTTATAAGCAATGTAGAATTTAAATCAAAATATGAAAATACTATAAGATTTGTCTATTCTATTTACTATAAGATTTCTTTTAGCATACTTCTTAGAATGTTCATACTGCTGCTATTCACATCAACAATTCTTTCATTGAAGGTAACCAAATGACCTTAATTAACTTTAATGTGTTGTCTTTTCATCAATTATTGCATAAAAATATATGGACGAATAAGACTGTTTTTAACTTACCATGAGCTATTTAATGAAAACACAAATTTTCACAAAAAAAAATGTCAATTAATAATATGTAAATTTTGTTGGAATTGATTGATCACTTTTTGAGATATTTAAGATATAAATTCTTCATATATAAAAATTTGATGTCACCTCCAGCATATATTCAATGCTGGTGGGTCTTGTTTATCTCATATACCATTCATTTTTTTTATTTTTTTTTTAATTTTTACTGAAGATTGAATTCGTAAAAAATTTACAAGTCTATGATACCAGCTAGTGTTGAATAGTGCAGAATAATATGATAGTTATGTGGGTCTTCTTCCACATTCATTCAAAGATCAGCATGGAGACAACCTGTCCTACCTATAATAAATTAGAATATCTGAATATCGTAAAAAGAATGGTAATTTCTCCTTGCATAAGATGGACTTTTGACACCAGTGCTACTACAAATCATGTTTCTTTTCTCTCTTTCACACTTCACTTCGTACAAAAGAATCAATGGTATCAAAGTCAATCGTGTTTGTATATCTGTGCGTTCTTGAAAGTGTTCCATATACGTCTGAAACAGTAAATAATTTCATCCACTCGAAACACATTGTTACTTCAAGTGTAGAAAGTGAATTCATCATTTTAGAACTAAAAAAGATAAAGTATTTTTAAAATGAAAGTATTTTGCACGTATAACCTTAAAGATGTGTTTAGAATATAAAATTTGAAAACTTTGAATAATTATTCTGAAGGAGCAAGTGTCTAATAAAAAACAAAATGTGTCGACTGCAGAAGCAGTACATGAGAATTGTAGTGGGAAGCAAGAAAGCTTGTCACCCGGAACGACAATGTTGAAGTGGTGTCCTTAGAATGGTTCTGTGAACCAGCAATTGCAGCTTGGTGAATGTCAATAAGACAAAATGGAGGAAGCAAACAAATACAAAAGAAGAAAAGTACGCCAAATAATAATTCAAAAACACCAAAAAGGAAAAGTTTATTAAACAAAACCGACAATCATTTTAGATGGTATGATCTCATGTTGTTCAAGTGTCTAAGGATAAATTGTTGGTTTTTATCCTTTATTTTGCTATAATTCCCGACATTTCTCAGAGGTTGTTACGAGAATTACGCTTCCCAGTCACTCAACAAGACTTTACTGATAAATCACATCAATTCCACTATGCTATGTATTTTATTATTTTCTTTTGTTGGAACAGACATTCATTTTAATATGTATTGATATCTTTATTTCTTATCTCAACCCATCTGCACATGAACAACAACAACTTGTTCATTAGAGTTGGCAGTAGAATCATTCTTTCCTCAATCATTTCATCACATTATTTGCCGGTAATTTAAATCCTTCTCTTTATTGGTCAACAGATTTAAGAGTTACAACTAACAAATCCTTTCTCTTCTATATTTTCTTTCTAGTTATTCCTATGGGTTTAACATTTAAAAAAAAAAGTGTAGTTGATGTTATGAGAATGAAAAGCTCCAAGCTTTCAGAATTTTCACTTATTCGTACCAATTTCTACTTGAGGACAAGTCTGTTTTCGTACAACTGCGATTCTAGCAGCTTCAAAGGTTCATGTACCTAACTTCGTCTGTGGTGCGCACCAGATGAGATGTGCCACCTGTACGGTCGAAAACCTGTTAAATGATAAAATTATTAAAATTTGTTGTCTTTTCCTTTTCTTTTTCGGATCAGCTAAGATAGTTTGTTCAATAATAGATTCAGGTTAGAAATTAAGCACAAGAATGTCCACCCAAATTCCAGTCAGCATGATCTGCTTACGTAATGAAACATTCTCCTAATCCAACATTTTAGAGGCCAATTGAATTTTACGTGTTCATTCCAATTAGTATTTTTGTTTGAAAATGACCTTAGTTCTACAGAATATGGGGTTCTGACACGCTTACATAGCTTTTTACACAGGTAGTTTAATATATAAGATTCTTTCTACAGTAAAAAAGTAAGAAATTTTGCATTCCTCATGCGTTCCTGCCCTGTTCCGATCAACAGCTGTTTGTCGTATAACTTTTTATTTGCAACAGCAAAATATAATAAGGTTTATTGCATTTAACTGATATAAGTAAAGCTCAACTTAAACTTCAGAATTTTACTGGTTCGAATTGCTTTTTGTAAAAATTCACCCGAGGTAGGTATTGACAGGTTTTGGTGACTTGACAACTTCCTAACTCAAATACTTTAAGGTCAGGTAAGTGTGAAGATTTTATCAATGCTACGTGCTTGAAAAATTCAATATGATATAAATCTTAATAACAAATCCATTACTTTGCTTGAGCGAAGCGTGATTTGGAGTATTACATTAGTTAGACAAAGAGAACATTGTTATAATATTTCCTTGCTTTCCATTGTTATTTGTGAGTACTATATATACTAGATGGGTTGGAATGGAGAATATGGTGAAGAGATTAAGGCCTAGCTAATGTTGTTAATTATCAGGAGAAGAAAAAAGTGAATCCCAGTGAGTGAGTGGAGATAGAACAATACTAGAATAATTATTGAAATGAGGAAGAGAGGGGTGATATATACACTTTTTATGCCCCAGCTGGGATCTGATATATAGGGTGAATAGCTTGGTCATGAATTCAACCCATCTTTTCCAAAGATACTGAAGAGATTGCTAAACTAAACCCACTCTCACCTGATTTTTGACCCACCATTCACTTTTGACGTGCTACCGAAATGACACAACGATACAAGTTATTTCAGTACTATTCAAAAGACTGCAGATTGCACCCGGATTGGACTTCAACTCAATTCAATGTTTCCCACTACTAAAGAATCATTGTTGCTTCAAGAGTTTGCTGCCTCTTTCTATGATATATAATAGCGGCATCACCAATGCAACATTCTTCAGAATATCCCTTCTGTCTCTTTCCCACAATGTACATAATAATAACAACTGATTTTTTTTTCTTATTAATTCTGCCCAATTGCATTGTTTGCTTCAACTAATACACTTGAATCTCCACCTTAGTTTGCAAGTTGTGTACACTTGAATTCATTTCATCACCAACAACACTTACACCACCCATCTCAATCTCCTCTGCCTCATAAGTGTTGTGAACGCCATAGAGCACGTAGAAGATGGTGATGAAACATGCCCATATGGCAAAGCGTTGGAAAGAGAGGGTTTTGAGCGTGGTTATGAGGAAAACGTTTAGAAAGATGGAGATGGAAGGTGGCCATGGCATGAATGGCACGGACCAATGCTGTTGCTGTTGTTGAGAATGTTGGGCAATGGTAGTATTAAGCATCACGTGATGATAGAAGGCAGTGATGGCGATCATAAACCCACCAAAAAGTACAAGACCCCACCATTGCTGCTTGAATTTCCACGCAATGGAGAAGCATAGTGCACTTAGAGATAGGAGAAAAAGGAACAAAAGAGTGTGCGAAGGTGGGGCATGGCCAGTGATTACATATCGACGGTATATAAGAGCATTGGCTACCATGTAGAACACCAACAGCGTGCCGATGCTTATCAACTCAATTATGATGTCAAGCTCCGTGAACAATGCAATAGATGCTGTGCAAATTCCTACACCAAGAACAAAAATAATAAACATCTTTATATTTCTTCCAGGTATCCTCACATTTCCCTTAATCTTTCTTGTTTCTTTCCTTATTTAATCTCCATTTTCTCCTCCTTTTCTTATCATGAATGATATTGAAATTCCTATCTCAAGCTCTTTGATTGAAGTTACCTAGTTGTTGAATCAACGTTTCACTTCACTAACAAACCTAATTATAATATAAAACAATGAAAATAGAGCTTACTTACAATAATATTGTTAAAATAGTTATACATCAAATAAAGCTAAAAAAACTCATCTATGTTTGGTTTAACTTGAAAGTTGAGACTACCAGAAACCTAGAACTAATGAAGAAATTCAATAGTGTCTTCTTTTTTTTTTTTTTTTTTTTTATCTCGTTGGCTTTATAATTGTTTTGGAAAAAAGTTAATTTGTCAAGTTATTTTATCAGAATTTAAGTACGGTTTTGGAATCTTTTGTCAGTTTAAAAAACTACTTAAGGTATTTTACCTTTTGGCAAAATCATATTTTTAGAAGTACATTAAGAATTTTATTTGAGAAAATGAGATGTAAGTTTATTAATTGACATTGATTAAAGTTATTTTAACATTTTTAAAAGACTTTTCTTACATCTATAGATAAAATTTTAGGAAATATAAAACATTATGTCCTTAAACTTTCACCAATGTAATTGATATTCATATGCTCGAAATGTATATTAATTATCTATAGATTAAATCTGACTTTAATAAAATGGTAAGTAACCCAATTACTATTAATTATCTTTAGTCATTTTGGTTTCTCATAATCACATTAAATATTTTTTTCTATTACTTTTTAACAAAAATTAACATACCATTTTAGTGACGACATAGTTTCAAACAAAATATGTGTGTTTTTTGCCGAGGAATAAAGTTATTGAGAACTGAATAAAAAACCCTTCCTTTCTACAACATTGTAGGGGGAAAGACTAAGATATATAATGTTCTATACATTGTGAAAGAGAGAGATCATGTTGAGTAGGAGATAAAAAAATAGAAAAAATGACACTTTGACTTTACATTTATATTTGACATTACTTTTTTTTATGGGTCATAATATCATTTCTTTTAAAATATAAAAGCATGCACAAAAAAGGTTGATGCTAAACGCAGATTTTTTTAATTAAGGTAAAAACAAATCTCTAAGTAATTAAAAATAAATAAATGTAGCATATTGAACTTCAGAAAAACACATAGCATATTAAGACCGTGAAAAAACATCAAAGTACTTACGGTGATAAAAACGGGTTAAGTATGAGGTTATTTGTTTAAACCAAAACTGAAACAAGATTGTTCGTTAAGGAATGCCTTAACCAAGATATAGTTATTAATCCAAACCTACAACTATATTTTGTTGCAGCATTTTGAGTCATTTTACTGTATCACTACTCATTATAGGCATGACAATAAAAAGTGATTACCAGTTTCCGTACAATAACATTTATAAGAAAAGTTCACGATGAAATTTCTACGATCCTTCTAGAGAAAAAAGACAAATATTCCAATGCCGAAGAACCTATAATATATATATAATGGCTAGAGCTTCTTTCTTTTTGTTAATTAATTAAGACACAGACAGTTTGCTTACCCAAAAAGATCGTTGCATTCAATGGTGTGCCTGTTGAAGGATGTACTTTGGCTAACCAAGATGGCACCAACCTTGCCCTTCCAATAACACAAAGGTATCTTGCTTGGCCTAGCATGGCTACCAAGAGAGAAGCCACAATGCCCAAACTTGCACCTGCCCCAACAAGATTGCTCGCCCAACTCCATCCAATTTTCAGAAAAGCCATTGAAAATGATGCTTTTTCGGATATCTATATATATATATTACACCAGGAATTAGCTTTTCATCACTAACACAGCATATATTATATATTAATATATATGATGACTAAAGTTAAGGTCCATTTATTCAAGCCTATTAGAAAACAAAGGAGTTGAGAGGGTTCATAGACATGACACTATATATTACACTCGTTGTTTGATATACTATATATACTGACCTTGTTGTAAGGAACCATCATGCACAAAGACAGAGACATTAAGCAATAGAGCAAAGTGGTTATCAGAACTGAACCCACAATTCCAATGGGTAGGCTCTTAAAAGGGTCTTTGACCTCCTCAGCCATGGTTGAAGCGGAGTCATAGCCTATATAGCTGAAGTATACTATTGCTGCTCCGTCAAGAACACCTCTAACACCAAAAGGTGCTAGACCTTTTGGATTAACCATGTTTTTCGCACTTCCATTGCAGTAACCGGCGATTATAATGAATCCAAAGAAAATCACATGGAAGACTGTCATAATGAGGTTCAACACGGAGCTTTCCTTTGTACTGCAATAAACCAAAATATAACAATATTAAAAAGAAGGATAAAACGAGCATATTCAAAATCCACTGAACCCGGACGAACGTTTAAAAAAAGTATAGATAAGCAACGGGTTCGACATTGTGATTACAAAAAGTAAAACAGGTAATTAATAAAGTAGTTTGTTAATTGGTTGTCACATAGCAGGATAACATATTAAAATGTTTATCCGTTGAAAAATGGACGACTAAACAGATAATAAGCAGATAGCATCACAACAAGAACAAACATGTTTGAAGCAGAAGAAACAAGGAAAAGAAAAATTATAGAAATGAATCAAACCTATGACACAGAAAGAGAGTGAGAATAAGAATGACAGCCACAGCTGGAAAATCCAACATGTTATAATCCTTGGGCAAGCCATGGACTTCCACTCTCCACACATTTGGATCATTTTCTCCAAACGCAATGCTCAAATATTCAGTAAAGCTCCTTGCTACGGCAGCGTTTGAGAACACATACTCCATTAGTATATTTGCCCCAGCAAAATATCCAAAGAATTCCCCTACACACATGAAAGAAAATTAATAGGTAAATTTGTATATATATACTAGTAAGGATATTATACATAAGGGAAGAAAAGGTGTTGTATTGTACCAAAGGTTAATCTTAAATAACTGAAAGCTCCTCCTGCAACTGGGACTTGAACAGCAAATTCAGTGTAACACAAGGAGGAGAGAAGGGCTGAAATTCCTGCTATGATATAGGAAATGAAGACTGAAGGACCAGAGTGGTGAAGGGAAACTGAGCCAGTTGTGACAAAGACACCAACACCAAGCATTCCTCCAACACCAAGAGCAACCAGATCATACCAGTTGAGCTTCCTCTTCATGTCAGCTCCAGATCTGTGCCTGACCTGGTTGAATTCCTGGTCTGGGGTCCATGTGGCTAGCATTCTTTTTCTGAGCCTGTGAGGGGTTTGGGATAGGGAATGCAAATAACTGGACAACTTTTTCATGCTGTTGGACATTATTAATGTCTATATGCACTTGGCTACTTGGCTACTTGGCTTCTTGGCTTCTTGGCTTCAATAAGGACTGGATTGAAGGTTTTAAATAACAAGTTGGAAGAGGGAATATTGCTATGCTTGGTTGCTTTCCTAACTGTAGTTGATAATTAAGATGGCCTAGCAAATGTCCCTAGCCTACTTCTGACCAGGAAAAATTATTATATCAATTATGGGACCCATGCTCCCAATATATCACCCCTAATCTCTAATTAATTCACTTTTTTAACCTAACTTAACAATTCAATTCCATTACATACCTATTAATTAATAGCAAACAAATTTATTAAGCCCTCTTATTAAATTCCTCAAAAAAAGTTACACCACTAGTTAGTTTGATCTATAGTTAACTTTTGGTGTATATCTTCAGGGTTTTTTTTATGCGACTTTTATTTTCAACATCATAATTATTACAAATTTCTAAATTTTTATATATTTATTTCTTTATTTCCTTGTTTATTATTTCATAACAGTTACATGTCATTTTCCAGGCTATTCAACCTTTCATATTTTTCCATCAAAGTGAAATTGATGTTAATTATATGATGTATGCATTGTTTTGTGTAAACTAAGACATGGAATGGTAATAGGAAGATGCAGACATGGAAGGCAAAGAAAGTAAGGAAAGAATAGGGGAAAGGGTGATTTATTATTGAAGAAAATAGTGGTTTTGTAAGGGGAATATGACAATATGAAGAGGAACATTTGACCTAATTCTTTAGAATTTTCCCTGGAGATGAAACAATGAAAAGATGTGACAAGCATCCACAAAAGCACCGAAAGATTTCTCTTCACTAAGACTCAAGAATAGTTGGACATGATTCTTGTGAACAAAAATATCACATTATGTGCAGTGTGTGGCCACTAATACAGTTCTGAATTGGTGCTTCTTTCCTATTAATTACACAAAGGAAACAAGTGACCGTTCTTTATTAGATCGAATCATTCTTTATAAATACTTAATTACCTATAATCATCTACCCAAGAATGGCAAACCTCTTCATTAAATATTTAGATTTTTTTTTCACTCTTTCTTCCGAGCCAATAATTTAATTATCACTCTCCTAAATTATATGTGAGCTACATTCAAATTCAAAAAGTTCATCTTTCGCCTACATATATTTAGGTTACATCTTATTCTCATATCTTTAATATAGAAACAAATTAAATTACGTGTAGACATACTCATGTTAGTCCTTTTCCTTGGTGGACCAAAAAACCTTACTCTCCTTTATTTCTTTAAGATCTATAATTTGACTTCAATAAACTTTAGGACCTGTTTAGTTTAGAAAGGAAACGAAAGGAAATCGTGGGAAAAAACTTTAAATTGTTTTTCACGTTTATTGTACAAAATGTAATGAAAAAAACAAGGTTATCTTTAGTCGATAATACAAACATTTCAAGTAAAAAAATTAAAATAAATAAAAAGTAACCCTTATCTCACTCTTTTTCTAAAATGAACATATATATATATATATATATATATATATATATATATATATATATATATATATATATATATATATATATGGGTATTTATTTTTATTGAAATTATTTAACTTTGACATAGCATATATCCGGAATCTATAACCATTTCTTCATCCCAGACATCATCTAAATTTTATTTTATCTGCAAGAATGCACCTTTTATATACAGTCTAGTAATTTTATAAGTGTAGGGCATATACCTATATAAATAAATTTTGAGATGAATATGTATACCATTATAATTTACAGTATAAAGCTTGATGTTTATCTTGACTTTGGGTTGCAGTCGGTGCATTTACCCCAAAGGAAGTAATTGGAGCAATTTTTTTTTTTTTGTTGAAATTTCAAAAGAACAATCATTTGGAATCCGTTATAGCAGTTAACAGTTAAAGTAAAGAAATTTTATCTATTGATTTACATAAGTCAGCAAGGTCATCTTGTGCTTTTTTCTATTACAGAACAGAATATATGTAATGGCGGCATGACCAAAAGCCTCACTGATATAATGCACCTCGTAATAATTAAGGTCATTCGTCATCTATTTTTCTAAACCTTCCTCAAGCAAAGTGGTCCATTATATATTAAGAATAGTAACGGTCAGATGAGGCATGAATAATGTCTACTCATAATTTCACCTGTGAGATAACACTGTACCCGCTATCTGATATACTATTATATGTTTAAAAAATATTTATGGATACTCGCAAAAATAAATATTTTATATATTTTTAAAATAAAATTAGAAAAAAATATAATATAAATTAAATTAAATATAAATTAAATACTAATTTTAATTAAATTTAACTTAATAAAATATAATTTTATTTTATTTTTAATTAAATTTAATTAAAAAATATATAAATTAAATTTTTTTATTATTTTTTTAGATAATAGATAATCGCGAAACAAATAATATACTATCCATACCCGATCCGTTTAAAAGCGGATATTAAAATATCCACTATTCATTATCCACATATAATAAATATCTACAGATAGTAATTATTTATTATAAATTTTATCCGTAGATACTCATGTCAACATTTTCATCCTTACTCACCACTACCCTGTGATGGAGAAAGGTCTTCCTAAAATTTTTTGGACAAAGAAAATAACGGATAAAATGTTGGAAAGATATATGATATCAACTTTTTATATATTAATTATTTCTCATTCAACACTTACTTAATTTCAGAAAAACATTACATAGGAACAAGATTTTTTTTGTCTATTTGGTGTAACAATAACATGTCAGATATTATTACTTGGGTCACATAGATTCCATTTTATAAAATACTTTATTATTTTTCATAGTGAACATTTAGGCTCATTGAACATTATCACCATACTTATTTATTGGACCAGACTTGATAAACATGATTTTTAATACCTTAATCAGATCACTTAATAAAAATAAGATCACAAGAGTAAATATTTTTCTCATATTATTTTAATAAAGCAACATACAACAACCGATACATGACTAAATAAAAAATTTTAACATTCTTTATTCGGATAACATTTATTTGTTTTTATTTATATTGTAAAACTTATTTTGAAAAAAAATAAATTAAACAATGATAATTACATAGACAACCTAAATATAATTCCCACAAAAACATCACCATCAATATACAAAATATAAGTGAAGATAAAGTATTTAAAATTTAATTCAATAATGACCACTCATTATTAATAATTTAATTAGCATGATCATAGCACCATTATGAAGGTGCAGGTACGCATATCATGGTTTGAAATCGTTTTCATGTAGGTGCTTAGATCCTTATTGTGTTTTTTGTGTTTGTCTTTTTTAAGGAAACGTATAATTTCTCAAAAACATCATATTCATGTGTTTTAATCAACAACCTTCTAAGGAGGAACTAAAACATGTACATAATATTATTCAATTGAAACTGAAAAAGTTCAATAAACAAAACAACCAATTACATCAAAAGGTTACAACATTGTTATCCACATTCGTGGGTCTAATGTCTTTATTTAGGATTTTTTAATGATCATAAAATGTTAAAATATCGATTATCAAGATATATTATTTTTTTTATGAATAATTTATACACTATCTAAACAAGTATAAATAGTTTTAAAAAATAATAATACAGCTCCTAGGTAACATTTTTCGCTGGATAAAAAACATTACTTTTATCTTAATTTTACTATTTTATATATTTTTCATTTTAAAAACATGATATTTTAAAATAAAATAAAATAAAGATAAAACAAGAACTTTAAATAAATAATTAGATATGGATTATAATTTCATAAAAAATATAATAAAAAATATAAATTAATACAAAGAACTATGGCATAATTAGAGATAAATAAAATGAAAGAAATAAATCAAACGAATGTGTAAATGGTAATAAATCAAATGACATAATTATAAATAATAAATAAATATACCAGTGCATAATTGAAAATAAATAAATATGCAACTGAAAACTAATCATAAATAATAACGAGGATAAATTAAATTAAATAAATAATTAAAAGTAATGTATTTTTAGAGAAAAATAAAATAAAATAAATAAATAAGACAGTATAGAAAGATAATATAAATAAATAAGATTAAATTAAATAATATAAATAAATAAAGAAGGTAAAAATTTAAAATAAGTTAAATAAAAATAAATAAAATAATTGATAATTTAAAATAAATAAAAATTTATTAAAACAAACATAATTTTATTAAAATTTGTATAATAACAAGTTAACATGACTTTTTCCTTATCTTTTTTATTGAATTAATACACTATAAACTTATAGAAGATCAAAATTTCATTTAATCTCTAACTCCTAATTCTCTCTTTCTTTCTTTCTCTCTCTTTCCCTTTCTTATTTTTTCTCTCTCTCTCTTTCTTTTTTTTTTTTTGCCCTTTTTTTTGCAATTTTTTTCATACATGCTCTTCCAATTTACCCATTTATTTAACTTACTAATTGACAAGACATATATCTTATCTGGTCTTCTTCTTATCTCTTTTCTTTCTTTTTCTTTTCACTTTTTTTTTTCTTTCTTCTTGTGTCTTAAAATTTTTCTTTAAAAAGTAATTTTTCAATATTCATATACATATATATATATATATATATAATATTTTCTTAATTAATTTTTTAATTAATATTTTTATGTGTTTTTGTTTCCTTATTATTATTTATTTTTATTTCACAACATGTTTTCTAAAACTACTTAATTTATTTTTTCAATGTTTACTTTATCAAGATAGAATACAAAATATTTTAAATTTAATCAAAGAAAGTATAAAGTAAAGATACAATAAATAATTTAGTTATCTAAATATAGAAATTTTAGTTATCTAATTAACTTTTGTTTTTATATCACATTTTTATCTTTAAAAAAAATTAAATATGTTTTTAATCTTTGAATTTAAGTGTAAAATTGAAAACATTTTTATCTTAAATTTAGATATATTTTTGTTTTTAAATTTTAAAAATGAATTGATATAATTCTTTTAATTCAATAACATTATCTTTTTTAATTTGAACCAGAATATCATTTAAGATGTAAAAGAAAATTAATATTGTTAGATTAAAATATTATATTTATTCACTTTTAAAGGTTTGAGATATTAAATTTTTAAACAAATTCAAATTTTATTTTAAAATTTAAAAATGTATTTAATTTTTAAAATAATATATATTTAAATTATTATTGATATGGTGAATAGAATATAATATAATATAATATAAATAACAAAAGGAAAAAAACTTTTATCATGAAAAATCCAATCATACATATACAATCTCAATTTTTTTTTTTACTTCCATTAATAAATCATGTGAAAATGCATAAATTATAAAATTGTAAATAGTAATTGGAGCACAATGTGATCAAGTTAACTCATATTTACAAAACTAAAGTTACTTAAGTTAATAGTATTATAAATAAGTTTGATTTTACAAATTTTTTTATTTGAAAGAAATTAATTTATACGTTTAGGTAAATCGAATTTTATGCAAAGTATTTTTCTTGTTATATAGATTAATTAGTAATGGTTATTGAATAGTTAATAAATGTTTTTTTTAGAAAGGTCATGATGTTTTAGAACATGCTTTAGAGCTCATTTTAATCAAACAAAAATCATTGCTAACTGACATCATGATTCAATGAGTGACAAGTAGAGTTTGTATACTGTATGACAAAGATAACTGGAAATAGTGAATGGCAATCATACAGTACAGTACTCCGAATTTTTCTGAAACTACTTTTCTTTATCCTTTATTGCTTTTGAAAAGAAAAAACCACACACATAACACTATCCAAAATTTCTAACTCATCTTTGTATAATCAACTGCATGAAAATGTGAAGGCTTCAGTCAAAAAATGCTGCTAGCTTCTTGTTAGCCATGCAATGAAATCTCATGATTGCAGACGGAATAAGTCATAAGTAACGGCTAAAATGGTATATTTGGAAGACAGTGTAAAGGAAAGTTTAAGACTTAAGGGCATAATTACTTACAGTGTTTGTTGTGCAATATATTTATAACAAACAATGAACACAGGACCATTCTGCCCACTTGCTCCAATTTGATTAGAAGCATGCATTTTGGTTATAGTTTTGAATGTGATTGGTGATTAAGATGCAGTGGGAGGATAGTAGGAAGCAGTGAGTGTCAGGCTTTTGGTTGGTATTTATCTGAAGTGGGTCATTCAAATTTGCATTGACCTATCTTCCTCCACAGGATCTGTATATCAGCTTTCTTTCCCATTGATATAAGGTCATATCATCATGTGTAAAAGATGCTTTGCTTTGTTTTTATATCATCACAAGAGACAAGATACTGGTTAAAAAGGAGAGAACGAACACCTGGAATCATTCTGCCTTTTTGACTTTTTCCTCTGAACTTTCTCCAATTAGATTGCTGGCTTTCCTTTTTAGTCATTAGCCTTCATTGCATCATTGATTTACCTATGCATATGTACATGTAAGTGGGCACTAATAACAGAAAAATCGTATATGATAAATGATATGGTTACAAATGTATTGAGGTGAGAAGAATTAATACAAATACAGTTAGTGACATTAGTCAAAATATAACTGATGTTTGGCCAAAAATGTACATATTACCGTTTCTTTTTTTCATTATCTTAATTTTTGTAAAATATTTTACTACCATTTGTTTTTTTCATTGTGTTTTGGTACAAAACAGACTTATTACATTTTATAAATAATTTGCCAAAATTTATGTCTGATGGAAACAGATGAGACGCAAACGGCATGATTTTTTATCACTATAGGGCCTTCATTGGTTTTTAAAGGCTGTATTTTCTTTCTCTGTATGCAGTGCACTGAAAAACCTCTTTCCCTTGATTATTTTGGACATTGAGATTGGTTTTCTTATTCTTCTGTTTATCTTGCTCTGTGTGATGAAACATGAACATTAATTGATCATGTTCTCTCTTTCCATTGTTGGCCTTTGCAAGATGAAGCAAGAATAATAATTTTTCTTATTTTTTGTGTGTGATGAATCGTGATTTTAGCATGATTTTTACTTGTTGGCCTATTAGATGAAGAAGAAGGACAAAAAGAAAAAGAAGGAGGAAGAGAAGGAAAAGACAACCGAAAAGAAGATATATTAGATTAATATTAGATTGGTTCTAGAACAACTAATCTAATACCTAAAAAAAACATTCTTGAAACATCAGCGGTAATTTATCAATGTTCATTTTCAAATCTTCATCGTCCTCGTATTTGATCTTAGATCCCAAATACATCTCGGATTCATGAAAAGAAGAAATGTGAAAAGAAAAATTATGGCATTGTTGGGAAAAAGACTCTCACTAGAGAGAAAAAATAAATTACATATTGAAAGCCAAAAAAGATCAAACGGTTTTTGGTTGTAGTTGTGCATAAAGAGTGAAGCTAGATTTAATACCTTTATCAATGCAACTTGATGACTAGTGAGTGGAAGAGCTTGAACAATGAAAGAAGAAGAGATGAAAACGGTAAAAGGATACAGCGATGACAGAAAACTTCGTATCTAAAACCCTAATGACAAGTGGTGGCAGTGGTGAAAACCACGATTTGCAAAGAAGAAGAAGGGGAAGAGAATGAGACCGTGTCATGAAGAGAAAATGAACAGTAAAGGAGTACTAGTAATAGGTCTATTTTAATATTTTGTTTTAATATGTCTATTTTGTACTAGTAAATTATATTTTAATTTGGACTCAGAGCAATCATATATTTATATATTTTTAAGAAATTTTTTTATGTTTTTTAATATACATATATTACATATTCTATCCAAATATTTTCAAAATAAATATATATATTAAATACGTATCATATTTGATAAATATATTGTATCTAATATATATACATATCATATCCAATACATGAGATGATTATTTTGTGCTTAATATAGAGTTTGTGAGAGTGATTATTTTCCAACTAAGTTTTTTATTTTATTGTATTTAAAATAGAGTTCCAAGGAATGCATCAAAGAAATCGAAAGATGCAAAACAATTCCATGATCTTGAATCAAATCTTGTACCAAGAATGTTTTTTTTTAAATAGTGTTAAGTGATGATTTTTAATGCTAATTAATAACAATTACACTTAACATTTTTCTATATTTTTAATGAATTACTCTCATCACTCCACCTTTATTTTAAAATGTTATTTAAAATGAAATTTAAATTAAATATTATAAAAATATAAGTTAAAAAAAATTATCGACAAAATTAAATGGTTTAGTTATTGTATCTTATCATAAAAATTAAACACATTGTGTGACATCCCAATAATATACGTTATGCATATAAAATAAGACGTCATCACATACAATACTAGAAAGCAGTTAGAGATGTACTTAAGTATATAAGGATTACATTCATCCTTAAACAGTACAATTTGGAAACTTGGAGTACTAGAGTTTCTCCCTTAAAATACAGAGAATTTAAAACTTTAAATACACTAAAGTTCTTCAAAATAATATGAGCTCATGGAAATAAAAGCTAGCAAATCTAAGCTACAGCACTGTCGTCCCCATCAAGAGCTGTTTCCAGAGTATCTTCCTCACCGTCTGCTCCCATCCAAGTGGATGATCATCGCAAAAGAAAAAGCATACCACATAGCACAAACACAAGCAAGCAAGGGTGAGCTAATGATATAAAAAGCATAAAATTAAGAGCATGTACATACAAGATATTAATTTAAAGAAAACAAGATAAAACATTCATCCTATCATGTTAAATACTAGCTTGACTCGTCCGGACTTTAGAATGATAGTCGAGCTATAGCGGGTCATGCACCCGTGGTGGCTTGTGATACTTAGGCTCTACCGCCTTGGGCTCCCCCGCCCGCCACACTCACGAGGTTAGTCCGTTACACGCCTTGGAGCATGATGGAAGCCTCCAAGACTAAGACCTCCTGCTACTCTTCACCACATGGTTCAGTCCTCTCTACGTGAGAAGAAAAACCATTGGAGCGTCAAGAAGACCCCCAAGACTGAGCTCCTACTTTCATTCTAAAACACTAAGAATCTCACCGAGAGATTTTACAATTAAACCACCACCAATAACCTTGAAACCATGTTTATTTCTTTCCCAATTCATATACCTTTGAATTATAATCAAACCACGTGTTTAAGCTTTAAAGAAAGTCATATGTATCAGAACATCCTCCACAACCACTTCCAATCATCTCAAATAGACAATACTGTCATGTTATCACCAAACAATAATATATACCAAACAGAAATTGATAAAAATCATGAATTATATATAAAAATAATATCATAATCTTTGAAAGCTAAAACAAATTTATCAGTGCAAATTTAATATAATGAATGAAATAATAAATAAAAAAAAGAAAACAGATTGCACCTTATACTTTTGATAGATTCATAAAAATAATATATATATATATATATATATATATATATATATATATATATATATATATAATAT
>NC_028357.1:30175839-30227872 GCF_000741045.1 Vigna radiata var. radiata
TATATATATATATATATATATATATATATATATATATATATATTTATTTATTTATTTTGTTATATCTTTAATATTTCATACTACACTAAAGTCTCACCCAAAGTCTTTAGAGAATATCATCAATCACAGTGAACAACTCATTCAGAAACATATTAGATTTATCAACCAATGTACAGGAAATAAATCACAGGCTCCTCCTTTACGCAATCAAGCTCATACCAAGATCAATTACATAAGACAGCAACAAACAGTCCCAACAGAACATCATATTATAAACTTAGCCAAAACAGATTCATACTCAATAAATATATGAAGTAGTGAGAAATGTAATTCAAACAGTACATCAACTTCAAATCCAATATGCATATATTTTATAAAATAAATCCACACAAAATAATTAACTCCCCTTACCTGGGTTTCTCAAAATAAGCTAATTGAAGACGTCCTAATAGCACCCTCCACACAGAACGGAGCTTGACAGAACCTACATATCACCAAATTGGTGATGAAGACATCTTCTTAAAGCTAAAACAACATAAGGAACGGAAAGGGACAGACACAGAGCACACTTTAAGGAAATGGGGAAACAGTAGAGAACCACTTACCGGGAAGGATGGGGAAAATGATCGGTTCAAAATGAAGCCCTTGGTGAGGTGAACGCTAGAGCACCTTTAAATCAAAATTTAATGGGTTCAATGAGCTGGGGTTTTAGAGAGAAGGCAGAGATAAGTTTAGGGAAACTAGAAGACCTAAGTTTTAGAGAGAGAATGAAAAAGCAACAAATGAAGAATCTGACTTTTGGAAAAGAACCCCTTCTAAGGTCATGTGCCCTTAATCTTTATGGATTGGACTGCCTAAACATAAGGCTCATCAACCCTTGGCTTATTTTCAGGTCCTTATACATTGTCTTATAAAAAAATAAAAAATATATTTGTCAAAAAATATCATTTAAATATAAAAATAAATATCTATAAAGTATATTGATAAATTAATTAACTTATTATATTTACATACGATTAAATAAAGATTTTATTATGAATAGATTAACAGAACTAAATGTTTATTTTAAAGTTAAAGACTCCTCTTAACTTATTTTGTCCGATAATAAGTTTATTCATTTCCATTAGTTTAAAGACTAATCTCATTTGTGACATTGTAATAGTTGTTATTATGAAGATGGAACATGAGTTCCATGTTACATACAGATCATCCAAGATTGAATTATTTTATTTTTTTTATAACATTTTTCTTTTTAATATTTTAAAATTTTAATTTTAAATTTTGATTTTTTTTTTTATTTAATGCGTATTTTAAAAGGAAATAAGAGTTATATGTCATTTATTTAAAACATAAAGGAGATAAATTACACTCATTAAAAACATGAAAGGAGTAAATGTCTAATTAAAAATATGAGGCATGAATTACTTTATTACAATCATAAACAAGATGATTGTAAGTTTTAAAACTTATAAGGGATGTAAGTGTTATTTAATATGATCCCAAGATAAATAAGCACAACTACATCCTAAGTTAATCTTGTTTGAATAAAAACATTCATATAAATTTTAATAAATGATGTTTGTTTAGTTGATTTTTGTGGATATTATTTCTTATAAAAGTCTAATTATATCAATGAAAATTATTTTCAGTAAGAGTAAATGTCAGACCAACTTTTTAAACTCATGGCATTAATTAAGGTTATTGTAGAATATTATAACTTGGGTTTTTAACAGAAATTTTATATTAGCGTCTACTACAAAATTTTATAACTGAAATTGGCAAAAATGTTCCAAGATACTAATATATGATAAAAACTAATTCAATCTTTGATCCATATGTATATAATTGTCATAACAATTTAAGTATTGTAAAAATGCATGAAAACCTCACTTTTGCATTCAAAGGTATGACCATATCTCCATTCAAGAACTTTTCTAGTTTATTAGAACATATAAATTTTAAATAATATTTCTTAAATTTTACAAAATTTTACAATATTTAGTAGTGATTGATCAAATTACATGAAGTGCAAGTGGTAATCAACTACAATTAAATGTGCACCCTAAGATCAATATAAAAGGCAATTAACAAAATTTCATGAAATATATGAAATGTAGAATAATGTGTATGTATGTGTAAATTGACATTATTTTTAATCGATGTGGGATTTGCAACACACAACCTTTCACATTGAGGCATATACATCTTAAACATGGAATTGAAAATTCATGGCCTATTAGATGATGTGATAAATTCAACAAACAAAAAATCTCTTATAGACACTAGTAAAAAAAGAGAATTTAAACTCGCACAATAGGTTTCGGTTTAGGACCAACCGAAGCCTATCAGAACGCAGTGGCATTTTCGTAGTTTAATAGAACTTTTATGCCTCAATTATAGGAGAACCGAGACATATACACCTTATGACCTCGGTTAAAGTACCAATCGGTGCCTAATACTCTGAAAATTTCCTACAAATCTGACTTTTGACCTGACAACTTTTTGAACCCTGATCTACTGCCTCGGCTCAATGAAGGACCTGAGGCATATGCACAATATGACCTCAGTTAAATGGGCACTCGAGGCATATACTTCAAAAAGCTTTTTGAATACTTTTCTCTTTCTATCTCGTTTGTGCCAAGCTTCTGCAATTTTTCTTTACCCCAAAGGAGAGGCTCCCTTTCTTTTTTCTTTTGCTGCTTCGCCGCACAGTGAGAGAAGGCGACAAGAGGCATTCGTGGTGGCTCGCAACGGCGCTCGTGGTGGCTCGTGAAGGCGTGACGATCTGGTGCGGCGAGGTCGCAGTGACTATGCGAGGACGTTGGTTGTCCTGATTCGCGACGCAAAGGGGAGGCTCCCTTTCTCTTTTCCTTTGTTGCTTTGCCGCATAGTGAGAGAAGGCGCGACAGGCGGCGATCGTGGTGGCTCGTGGAGGCGCGACGATCACGGAGCGATGGTGCGGTGAGGTCATAGTGATTGTGCGAGGACGTTGGTCGTCCTGATTCGCCGCGTAAAGGGGAGGCTCCCTTTCTCTTTTCCTTTGCTACTTCGCCTCGGTGAGAGAAGACGACGAAGACATGTCGCGAGTGACCTCCAGCGACGACGGCGAGGGTGAAGGGTTAATTGATGGCTGAGATATGAGTTTCGTATATGGCTTTTGACTGTTATGGCTATGCAAATATGACTTTTACAAAGCATGGTGAAGCAGGTCTGGAAATTTTTTATGATGGACGAAGAAGATGGCGATCTCGTGGTGGTGGTCGGCAACGTGACCATACTGCCTCGGTTCCTTTTGAACGGAGGTTAAATCCTATATCGTTTTGACTCGGTTCACAGCCGAGGCATAAAAGTGAAGACTTTTTACCTCATCTTTTTATGCCTCGAGTCAAGAACCGGTGTCATTGCCTCTGATTGCACTAGTGAGAATAGGTTCTAAATAATTCTAATATTATATAATGAAGTAGACTTTAGGGCTAACTTAACTCAATATAATTGACTTGTAAGATGAAGTTTGCACCAACTTATATACAATGAATTGAGTTTACTTATAGTTTACATGAGCATTAACATATATGAAGGCATTTTACGCATGTTGTTTAGGATTTTTTACGTCTATTTTTGGTCTAACACTAATGTTGGACATATAAATATATGTGGCATGAAAATCACATTATGTAAATTCATATCGAATTATACTAGGTCTAACATAGAAGTATAAAGTTTTGTCAAACTATATCAAGTCTGACGCATAAATTTACATCGACATAAAAAAAGTCTATTATCAAGAAAGACTTACAATAAAATGAGCATTACTAAGCTTGTTTCAATTGTGTATTGCATATTAAATGGGTGATTTTGATAAAGTTAAAAAGAGTTGGTAAAAAAAAAATCAAACTAAGGATAGAAGGCAAACTTACTCTATTCACCAACTTTTTTTCAACTTTATAAAAAAAAAAATTTATTTGGTACACATCACACAAAAATAATTTCATAAATACTCGTTTTATTATAAGTTTTTTTATTGGTGATAAAAATAAACAAAAGTGAAAACTGATGTTCAATGTTAATTCTAATTATCATGAAAGTTCAATAAACGTAAATTTCTTTTAATGCTACAACATAATCTTACAATTGCAAATACGATATACAAACAATGGCATATTCATACAAACATGACTGAGTTCCTTAAAAAAATTGTTATGATCACAATTAAAAATACAAAGTTTAGCAAACAAAAACTCATCAACGAAGCAAATCGGATAAAAAGTTACTCCATAAAAATCCACCATAAGAATAAAACTTGATCATAAATGAATCCTCGTACTAACATTATTTCATCATAAAAAACAAATCTCAACTTGCAAAATAATTTTTCCTATGTTTTCACACAGATAAGAAGAAGAATTTGAATCTAATATTTAAAAAGAAATTTATGTCGAACTTCGATTTAAAATGAATAATTTATGTTGAACATTTTGGGATCCATCGTAAATTATGTGCTTTAAAAGTATTGTTAGATCCATCACATCACTATAACTATTGAATTACTTTTTAAACTATCATAAATATTTAATCTCATGTATTTTTGTATTGATTTATGTAAAATTCTACATTATTTCATGAATTTTAATAAAAAATTATTATAAAAAAAATACACTAAAAATAGTATGAGAATAATGCTATTTTTCTGTTCTGTTGTCATAAAGAAGAATAAGAAAAAAAAAAACAATTAAATTATGAACTTATGAGTTAAGGAAACGCAGAGACACAACACACAAATATGTAAAAGATATAGTACTTTCAGCTTGGGAAAAAAAAAAACCCAATAATCATACTATATATTTATTTAATAATTAGTTTTAAAACTAACTTTTCTTACTGAAATCTTCAAGCTATGGCTCTATCAAATTCACTGATTCCGTCAGGTTTGTTCACGCATCCCAGAAAAAGGTCTATTTTTTTCCTTTGGCCGATACCTTTCGAATAAGAGAATCCCTTCACACATGACAGTCATATATATTCTAATTCTAACATTTAACAAAGTAAAAGGAGAGCATATTTCTTAGGAAATGATTATGGCCTCATTATCACTTCATTTATTATAATGAAAAGCCAAAGTTTAAGGATGAAGAATTTATAAAAAAAAAATAGAAGAAGAAATATTTAATACAGAGGCTTAAGCAATTTGCATTGGTGCTGATCAATTTTGCGCATCATTAAATATACAACACAATAATTAGTTCCATATTCTTACACAGGAGAATACATAAATTTAGTTTGGAAACAACAATTAAAAATGACAAAAAGGCAAAATAATGTACATTATAGTTTACTTTCCTTCCCACAATGTCATTCGTTTGTTTTCATTAAAAAATTGGTAAAATGGTTCCATTATGTGCAAGCATATCTTAAAAGGAAGAAATCCATTCTTGTTTGTATTAATTACCAAACCAAAATATACAGCATGTCTCAGACCATGACTTATAATATAATATAGTGTTTAATTTATATGACAGATTAAAAAAATTTACTTTCAAATTCATTCTTACTTATCTTTAAATTTATTTAAATAAATAATAAAAAAAATTATTTTTAAATACTCTCAAATTCTCTTAATTACTCCTCTCAAATTCATTCAAATAAACAAATCACTAATAATATTATATGTTTGGAAATGGATTAATGATTTTCCAAAAATGGATAGTATGAATGGATAAAATAGAAACTTGGATTTTGGATGTGTGATGGTGGTTGGAGTTTGGTTTGAAGTCGATCCTTGTGCAAGATCTGGTCTGGTGGGTAGAATACTACTGCCACTAACATCAAACATTAATCATTATCCTGACATCCCTACTCCTTCTTAAATTCTTGTATATCCCTAGACACCACTGATGACACCCCTACAACCTCGGTCCCACGTTGTCTCTTTCTCTTTCCAAAACCCCCATCAATTTTATCTTTTATCATATTAAACTTCCTAAAAGATCAAATACTTTTTCATGCCAAAGTGGACCATTAATATATATGCAAGAATATTGGCATGTATATAAATTTATTACTATTTACACCAATCACATTAATTTCTCCATTGTGGCACTTCATATACCTCATCTTACTCTAATACATATTCCAATTGCCTTTGATTATAACCACAGAAAGATTAAACTTTTCTTTGTTGATAATGTTGTTATGGTCACCCCAACCAAGATTGAGTAAAAGGGATTCCAAATTCTTTGATCCCTTAGCCATGGCACAACTTTTATCTGTCTGAGGTGCTTTTGGGTTTTATATATACCACACGATACTAAATGCTAATCAGGATTTTTTATTTTTTATTTTTTTATTTTTTATTTTTTATTTTTTATTTTTTTTTTTTTGTATGCTTTCACAACCTCTACTTTTCAAACTACCAATTTTACTTTTATTGACTATGAATGAAGAAACTACAATGTTGCCGGCCTTCTCTTAGTGCTTCCAGGGGAAGCTGGATAATGAATTGGTTATAAAGGAATATAAGCCATTGGAATGGGTTATTCGGTTTATTCGATTTGTGTGATTCCACGTAATCGATTAATGTCGGAAAAATATTAGTTTATCACCTCTATTTTTTTTAAAAGAAAATAAATGTATAATGAATTTTAAGATTCATTTTAGTCTAAGTAATTAAAATTAGAATTTATTTTATTTTGTATTAACTGCATAATCTTATTGTATTTTTAATATATTTTATATTAATTATGTAATTCCGTATCTATTAATACATACATAAATATAAGTAAATAAGGTGATAAATTAGTATAATAGGTATCTCATTCGATTAAAAAGAAAATTAAATAACAAAAATTAATTAAAAAATGTAAAGAATTTTAAATATTTTATTTATTAGGATTTGAAATTTAATTAAGTTCAACTTTTATTATTAAGAGACAACTTTATCAACAAATGTATATAAATAAAAATTGCCAAACTAAAAATTATTTACTTTAACATAATCCATATTTTTCTCCTTGTGCAATTTATGTTTATATGAATAGATATATTAGATATAAATATTTTCACATTTTTACGTAGTGTTATAAGTCTCACATTAATATAAGGTCAATTCATAATATATAAGTAAGTACAAACCTTATCTTACAAACCAGTTTTGTAAAATTAAATTGGACTTAAAATTTATTTCTTAGTATGATCAAAGTTATGGATTAGAACTCATCATAATGATATTTTTTTGTTTGTTAAACCTATCATGGGCCTATTGTGTCAACTCCTATCAAGTTGCTATCGGATTATCCAAATGTTTAGTCTCACATATAATATGAATATGAGTATCTTGAAAGTCTTACATCAACTTAACATCTCAATGTAATGAGAGTATGTTAAAAGTCTCACGTCAAGTAAGAATAAGACAAAGCTCATAACAAAAGAGAAAAGTATAAAAATGAATTATAGAACATATTTCACTTGCATGTAAATTTTATAACAGTAACTTATTTTAGATTAAGTATGAAGTGATTCAAATTCTTGAGCTATAAAAAAAGTCAAAGGTTTTTTATTTGTATTTGCTATTAATTAATTACTTTAGTGTAAAGATAGATAGAAAAAATGCATTTCATTCCAAGAGGTTTGAACACTTTTAAAGAAAAAAAAAACTAATTTTAAATTTTTTTAAGTTCATATATTTATGTTGACTTCTCTTTCACTAAAGAGGTATTGTCTTAATTGTAAGTTCAAAAGTTATGTTCGATCAGTTTAGGAATGACAACAGGTTGAGTCGGGTACGGATAATGTCTACTAATAACCCCATCCATGAAATGAAAACATCACTTGTAACTTACTTACTACTCGTGTGGGTATTAGTTTTAAAAAAACCTGTGAATATTTTAAAACTCGTGAGTATATGCAAATAATCGCAAATATTAAAAATTGTATATTTTGTACAATTTTAAAATAAAATTAATATATATATATATAATATAAATAAAATATAAATTAAAATTTAATTTTAATTAAATTTAATTTAATAAAATATGAATTAATTTTATTTTAAATTAAATTTTTATTTTTATTTTTTGCGCGTAATAAGTATCTGCGGATTAAATACCCATATCCGACCTATTTATAGATGGATATTAAAATACATGCTACCGACAACTCACGGATAATACATATTCACAAATACCAACTACTCATTGTGAATTTTATCCGTCGACAACAATTTTTACCATCCCTAGATCGGCCTTGTATTTTTTTTTTTCTTTATCTTTTTCAATCAAAATCATTATTTTATCTTTACAATTTATACCATTAATATTAGTTATTATGATGAAAGAAATGTATCCTAGAAAGATACTACTATCATAAACATTGCATCTAAGTTTTAATAATTATAGTATTGCTCGTAATTTTTATGAGATCCATTATATTATATTATCTCCATACTTACTTGCTCCAAACATTACCTACCTATTTTAGCAAAGAGTGAAACCTGTCATGTTAGGATGATATCATATTATATATAGCCATCCAACCTCAATAACACACTCATTTACCTTCTACCTGACATCAAAACTTCTATATTTTTTACAATATACATCCATTTTATATGTATAGGGAACATATCCAAATTGCCTCAATACAATAGAGATTAAAATATATGTAATGTTACATTCAATCTCAATATCCAAATGTGTTAGTGCTCTTATTTTCTAAGATAGTTTTTAATATTTAAGTTTGTGTAACCAACCAGTCTTAATACAATTTAAGTTAAGAATGAAAAATAAATAATCTTAATACAATTTAAGTTAAGAATGACAAATAAATATGTTGTACGGTTTTTATTAAAACTCATTTCGACTTTTATAAAATTTTGATATTGACGAAATATGGGTGTGGGTAATCTCATTGTTCACACCCATTCTTATTTTTTAAAGCTTTTTAGGTTAAAATTTATTTTCATTATTACTTTTTAATATTTTATTTTTTGTTTCTTTTTTATATGAAAATGAGTTACTATCAATTTTGTATAAATATTAGCCTTTTATTATATTTTTTTTTTAATTTTTCTATTAAAACTTCAACCATTTTGTTATTTATCAAGTTTACTCAAATCTATTAGATATTTTTGCTCTCAGCATTTAACATTTATAAAAAAAATAGAGATTATAGTAATAAAATTTCAATGTGTAACGATTTACTCTTTTACATAATTATTTAAAATTTATGAAATTACTATTTCACATTTTATTTTAATTTGACATTAAAAAAATATCATTTTGATAATAAACTTTTAATACCATTATTTCTTTTTATGTGATTTTTATATTTCAAAACAAGATTACTTAATTAACATTTTAGACAACTCAAGTGTGAGAGAGGATATAGATATACTTAGAGGTGTCAAGTTGATTCATAATCCATGGGTTAGTCTTAATCCAATCTTGAAAAAGTCTCATTTTATGAAACCCCTCAAATGGGAGCCAAAAAAAAGTCTCACCCTCCAAAGCCTCTTTTCAAGTGGGTTAGGGTCAGGATTAAGATGAGTTTAGCCCCACTTTAATTAACTTTTAAAAACAACATCATTTATATATACATACAAAATTATATATTTTATTAGATAATTTAATGTTATAATTTTATTATATTTAAATCAATNNTTTTATATTATANTTATTATTATATTATTAAATAAAATATATAATAACATTTAATATTTTTTGAGTTTTCATTTATTAAATAAAATATATAATTTTATACTTTTATATTGTACTTATATCTATATATAACAACTTTTATATATAGAAAAAAATATGAAAAATAAAACAGTACTCTAAGTAAGTTCCAGACACATATATATATATATATATATATATATATATATATATATATATATATATATATATATATAATATAATCTAGGTTTATATAAAATGTTTTACCTTATGAATTTGACAGTAATTCGAAATTCGAAATATTTAAGATGATTATTTATAATCTGGACAATCTTCATATTTACTTATTTAAAAATAATTTTAAAATTAAATATTGTTTATTAGTTTCTATAAATGTAGAAAGTTAAATTATAAATATTACCAATGAATAAAATTTAAGATATACTGACAACCACCAGGTGGTTTTTGTTGTTCTTTTGTCAATCTTAATTAGTTTCTTTTTTAGCTGAAGTTTACATGTAAATCTTGAAAGAGTAAGATTAGTTCAATGAATTATGATTGAAAATGTATATTTTGTAATCAGATATTGATTATTGTGTTAGGAAGTAAAAAGATATATAATTAATACGACTTTTTTTAAAAATTTATGATTAATATGCATGAATAATGTTTATTATAAATCAATAAAAGTTTATCTCTAACCCGTAAAAATTAATAACATGTTGGTTTTAAAAAATATTGAATTTTCAGTTTAAATATGTTGATTAATATTTTGTTACCATATTAATATAATCAAAAATATTTTAAATCTTTATAAAATTTTATGCATATACATATATTATATAAAACGGTCAACTGTTATTGTATCACCGACAAAATCCCTTACCACCACTTTTTCTAGCGTGAGATTGTGTAAATTTATTTTGTTAATGTAAATCTTAATATGTATAAAATATAAGATATAAGATTTATATTTAATTTAATGAGAGTAGAAATGAAAATTTAAATCAATATAAAAATAAATATCCCTCATTTCTATCCACTTTTCGAGACTCCTATATTCAACCACACTTATCTATTTTTTTTCATGATAAAAAGAAAAATTCATGGACTAGTTCTGATCCATAGAACTTTAGGAGCTTTCGGTCCTGTAGGTTTTTTCAACATGAATTATTTTTGATTCTGTGGACTTTTTTGGCCCCAACCCACATGGGTTAGGGTCAAGACCTATCAAGTAAGCCAATTTGACAGCTCTTATACGCACTGTCTGACATAAATAAAAGAGCAAAATAATGCAATATTAAATATAATACCAATTAATTTATTGACAACTTCAATCTTAAAGTTGGCTGGTAATAAATGTTTCAAAATATGAAGTGATAACAAAATTTAAAACGCTAATTCTTTCACAATTTAAAACACTAATATAATAACCAATATTTTTGAATGACTTGTCATGATACATTTTAGTTAAGTATTTCTTCCAAGTAGAATAATTCATGAATCTCCCCACGACCAAAGATGTGTACCCTATGGAAGAATCCAAATTAGTGGTCTGAAATTCCAATACTATTTCCTATTAAATCGGATAATCTAAATCAAGACTCTTTAATAACTAGGAGAGAAATATTCTTATATAAAAATCATAATAAAAAAAAAACTAATTTTAAATGGGCTGATTGAGAGTCCCTTGGAAATTTCTGACCGGAGTAAGATGCATTCTTCAAATCCTTAATGTTTTGTTTACTTGTGGATTTGGAAGAGAGTAATTGAGAAGATTTGATGATAAATTTTTTTCGTTATTTATTTAAATAGATTTGGAGGTAAGTGAGAGTGAATTTAGAAGTAAATTTTTTTAATCTGTCATATAAATAAAATCCTACACTAATTCTCACAAATTTTATTTCCAAATCTACTCTCATTTACTTCCAAATCTATTCAAATAAACAGCAAGAAAATTACCTTCAAATCCTCTCAATTACTCTCCCTAAATTCACTCAAATTAACAAGGTTTAAAAGATGATTAAGTAGTGTTTGTTGAATAAGTTCACATGATAGATAGTCAAATGCATTAAGTCCTTTATTTAAATCAGTACATAAGAAGGGGGTCACTGTCCTCCATATCATTTGTCTAACCTCCATCAACAATTACAATTACAATTACAACGGGCTTCTGTTGGCATCTTTGTATATAAGATACCGTGTTCTTGTTTTCCCTAGGGCAGCATACCTGAAAACAGCACATTGTATCATTCAACATGTTGTTGTAACAATTAATCCTTCAGAATGAAGACAGTAATATATAATAGTATAATTTACCACTGTGGGATGAATGGTGCCATCCAAATGACATCACCCGCCTGAACTGGGTACCTATTCACAGAAAAACGAAACAAAAAACAAATCACCAATGTAAAGCCACAGCTTTTAATGATATGAACTAAATATCATGTAACAAATCGATCCTAGAAAAATCATAAACAATAGAATATTCCGACCAAACTCACTGAAGAACACAGCCAAAAATCTAACCCATAATCTGGCAGACACCACTGAACAAAATAGAATGTGTAATGCTCTCAACTAGGGATCTGAGTGGGACAGTTTGGAACCAACGGGCTTATCTGGCACGAAATTTTGGTACACTATAATATTTCATAAAACATGGAACAAGACCAGTCAATTCTATTTACAAATGTAACATTAAGTTTAACATTAGATAAGGTTAAATGGTAGAATAAAACTCACGTTAAGGAATGTTTTACAAATATATATATATTTCAAAACAAATACCATTTTATAATATATGTTAAGAGAAATTGTTAAGAAGTGAACTTTAAGTCTAATTCAGTCCTACAAAATCAAATCTTGAACACATCTCCTACGCCCGAAACTAGATATTAATAAATAATCCGATAGTAATGCCAAGATAAACCCAACAAATAATAGATTTTGTTACGATAGATTTTAACCTATGACTTTGATATCTTGTTAAGAAATAAATTGTAAACTTAACCCCACAAAAACAACTTGTAATATGAGGTTTGCACCCACTTATATACTATGAAATAATCTTATCTCTAATCTATGTGAAATCTTCAAACAGAAATATTATTCATTAAATAAATTAAGAATTTATATTAATATATAATTATTCAAAAATCTTACGTCTTAGAAGAATATTAGGATGTCAAACTAGATTGAGAAGATCCAAAACATAGCTCAAAACTGTCCACTGAGTACAACAAATATAATTTCTAAAATCTGAACCCATCAAAATAAACCTCAAATCGGGTTGAGTTAGTGGGGAGAGACAGGTCATGGACAGCCGTAATCAACCTAGATGCACAATCATTCCTACCGGACCAATTAAGTTCAAATAGCTCACCATTATGTAGCCAACACGGTGCCAAGATCTCAAATTCAACTCGAAAGCTCAAGTGATTGGATAGGTATAGCACGAAGTAATAGATTTTCCCGTATAACAGTCAGACACACGACTAGGCCAAGTGAAACTCATCTTTCGCAGTGCCCAAGTAAGTTTAATGGAAACAAAAAGTGCCACTATATAGAACTTCATGCAACATTCAGACCATGTTTTACAGGTTAGGTCTAGAACTCTTACCAGCTATCACCCAAACGATAAATGCCTTGCCCTTCCAATAGCAGCAAGCCGTGCTGGTTATAATGAACCTCCTGCAAAAGCCGAAAAGTTAATAAAAATTTAAAAAGGTCTTTCAACTTTAGTTGGAAGACGAACTAACTCTCTCCTAGACTTGTGTATGAATAACTAGGAGAGGTGTACAATATATCATAACATCAAGAAGAAATGTCCCACTGATTTCAAAAACAATTTCATGGAAGAGCGCTTGTATTAAAGATGTTTATCCTATTACTTTTATCGGTTTGATAAAATGTAATAAGGATAGGTTTTGAATAGCATAACATCACATTAGGTAGTCAGTTATAAAATTGATCTTCATTGTCAACTGAAGCAGACTACACGTTTTTCAAGTGATAACGCATTTTAAACAAGTTCGATTATACAAGTTTCAATCATGACATCACGTGATAAAACTAAATTTGTATTTGATGATTGAAAAAAAAGGAACTTGAAATAATTGGCTACATCAATCAAACCAAATTATTGCCATGCCGATTAAATCAGAAGCCTAACATAAAACCGTTACCGAACATTAGAGTTTAGACCATAATCTCCATATATTGTCGTAAAAGATGAGTGCATATTTACATGACTACACTGTAATATAACTTTACACTATTACAGTTCATACCATAGTTATATCATTTGGCAAGAAGTCTTCGAAGTAAAAAGATATTTGGATATTTGTACCGTGACTTGCAACAAAAGTTGAAATGACAAAAAATGAAGATGAAATGAAATCCAAGAATTATATGGTTTTTCCATATTGACTACAAATATCGATAATGTAACCCTTGTAAGATTTACACAATAATTATCTTGCAAGTCAGTTTTTTAAGGATGAGTTTTGCTAGCTCAAAATCTAAGAGATATCACCATTGGGAAATTTAAATCACAATTTGGCTTGCGACAAAAGTATGCATGAGTAAGAATAAAGATAAAATGAAGACCAAGGGTTATACGATTCTCTCACTATAGGCTACATCAATACACAAGGTAAGGGGTTACACTAGAAATAATATTAGTTGTTTCAATCACTCTCAACTTGTGAGGAAAAAACAATTATCACTCACAAAATAGAAGTAAAACATCTCTACGTATCACTCATTAAATAGAACCTATAAACAAAAACTACACCAGAGAAGAGATTGGATGAAATGAGGATGATATAAAACAGCATTCAAGTCTCCCTTAAATAGGCTTCGAGAATGAGCATTTATCACAAATTAAAGGTGGCTAGAATCTGAATAGTCATTTGGTTGCTTCTTGAACATTTATTTAGGTACGAACCATAGATTTGTCCAACAAAAGAGAGGCAACTTACTACCATATCCCCATTGTAGAGACCCAATTCTTAATGCACTTCTACCACATACATACACAACACATCCACATCAGTATGGTACTGGCAGAGAGACAAATTACCTTCACATTAAGAAATTCTCCAGGTTGAAAATCCATTATCTGCAGTCATCAGTTCATCAGTAACATTTACAGAAATTTACCAGAAACCATGATCATAAGAAAACTGTATAATGCAATGAATAACAGACTGAGCCAAAAGAATAAGTACATAAGAGATTCGAACTTACATGGATATTGAAGTCATATGCCAAAGATGTTGGAATAAGCTTCCGTAGCTCAAAAATCTGGCAAAGCATACAGAGAGAATCAAAAACTTAAGATACAGTGAGCAAAGTTCAAAAACCTAGGATAGATAAAGAGAGAGCACATAGACCTGATTATTGAGGATAACCCTCAACACACGGGGAATTTCTGATATATCACAATAGTTTAAAATCATATTGTAACTTGTATCAGTTGCTAAATATGGACAGTCAGAAAGTTCTGAATTGACAGGTGTAATACAGGCAGAAAAAGATGATTGCATGTTTCAGAATAATAAACACACCTAGATTAATGATAAGTGACATTAACCCAAAACATGTAAGTATTGCTCCATGCATTGACGTTAATAGACATAACAGAGTCATAAATGTTCTTTTATGAACTATCATCCTAAATTGGAAAATTTAATCCCTGAATTTCAAGCCAAGAAAAAGAAGATGAAATAAAGAAAACTGTTTTTCAGTATAGTGGAGTCAACTGACCTCGCCAGGAGTTTCAAGGAGTGGCTGCTTATCAGTTGAACCAACCAATGGCTCTGGGATATGATTTGCCAGTGGAGAATATCTGAAAGATTATAGACATTTTTCAATACTCAAGTCATTAGAGTACTCGTCACAGCTCACTATTTGAATGTACACAAAAATATATATAATATGCATTCTATACCAATTTATATTGTGACTGCTTGTAAAGAATCTTGAAATATAAAATGGATCCATCTAATTTCAGTATGATAATCATAATTAAATGCAAGAATTCTCATAATGGCAAGGTAATGGAGATGAAACATATAAATTGCAAGGGGGGAAGTAAAAAGCACAAACCTTCGTTCAAATACCACAATAGTACCAAGTGCATCAGATTCAATTGAATGTTCAAAATTTGGAGGAAAATAAGCATATGAATCCACCTGAAATCCATGATATGAAATTTTTTATAGCCATCATAGAAAATATAGTGATCATCTAAACTTTCATAAAAACGGCATAAAGCTAGTAACCAGACAAAACATGACTGAAAGAAAGACACTGCAATTGTAATGGATTACTTTCACTATTCTTGATTACATAGCTAAGCAGTGTGCACCTAAAACTAAGGTCATCATCATAAGTATCACAAGTGCGGGAAATATGAATTTCTATGATTACTTCCTAGAACCAGAAAACAGGAAAATAAGAGGATTGACCAAAGGAGTGAAACTTGTAATAGAGTGACAAATAAAAAATAATATCATAAACTGCAATCAACTTAAAGCATGCATTCCTTCTCTTTTCCCTTTTGTCATATAATCTTCCTATCATGATTATTAAAGCATAAAGCTCTATAGCAATGAAAAATAGTAATGGCACATTATAAGAAAATAAAATTTTGAAGCAACGGCAATCAGCTTTTATTTTCATGTAAAAACATTTCAAGGATTGTATCTTGAATTTAAGTTCAATTTCAATGCCCCTGAATCTTCTGTTGTATAAATAGAACACTTATATGTCAAAGCTAACCTACCACCAGCGTTAAATAATGAGCTGGATCTAAGAAAAATGTAACCAAAATTAGAAGAAAAACAGTAATAAGAATACATCACGCATAACATATTTCCTGAAGCTAACATAGTTAGCATGGAACTCCCACAAGTGCATAAATACTGGTAGAAATGGTATGTGAAAACCTTTCGTTCTTGTATATGGTTTATGAGTAGCCGTAGTTCAAAAACAGCCTTCTGTTTGTGTTTGCATTGAGTGACTACAGGTGTATCACTACACCTTGGGAAGCAGTTTCTCTTGATATTTTCCAAAGGGTACAAGTGGAATGAGGAGGGTACAAGTTTATAGTAATGAATGGCATGTGCAACTCTCTGGTGCATTTGGCAGCAAAGGAATGTCCAAATTTTCAAAGGTTTCTCTCTTCCCTTGATATGTTTGTTGGATGAGATGGTGTCTACATCTTTCCTTTGGTGCACTTTACTTGAGATTCTTTTCAAGATAACTGTAACTAGTGATACAAAAAGAGATTGAAAGTTCCGTTTAATTTTTTTGGCTAACTTGGCCCACTGTTATCGTCAACTGTTTCTTTTAAGGAGGATATTTCATTCTCCTCCAGATTATTTTTCCTTTCTAATAATGTTTTCTTCTTTTATCACTTTAAGAAAAGAGATGATAGTAATTTAAAAAACATAATAACCAAACCTTAAATTTGTATCAAATATCAATTTTTAACAGTACTTAAAAATTGGTTATCATACTGACAGAAACATTTACAATAGTAATTGTAGACTTATTACCTTAAGCAGTTGGCTAACACCAGTGGCATTACTGACGGTGACGGTTCCTTGGAGCACAAAGATAAATCTACACATAACAATATCAAATAGTTGGAGTGTCATGGACAAGAAATTGAGGGGTAGAATGCAAAAATTGAAAAAGCTAAATAACATGTTTACAACCTCTCCACACCAGGCAGGGGTAGTCCTGATCTTGAATTATCTATTAAGGGGACAAAGCACATATCAAATGCATACCACAAAATGCAGTTTCAGGGAAAACTGAGAATGGTAACATACATAAAATATCAAACGTCACAAATGAAATGCCCATTGGAGTTAAGGGAAAGTGTAAAGGCAAACTTGGAGGATATGATTGAAATTGTAACAGAATATCATTTTGATCCCTAAAAAGAAAAGCAAATAAGATATTGCCAAGCATCAAAAGTTAGGCTGAACCAAAAGACCAGTCGTATATTTATTATGGAGGTTGGTTCCAGGACAATGAAACAAACGGGAACCAGACACAATGGTACAGAATCATGAAAGGAAGATATTTTGTTAAGGTACACTAACAACTTAGTAGCCATTCCCAGCTTTTTAGAGTTGAAGTATGTTAAAGCAGTTGACGAGCAGCATTGGACCAGAGCAATATTACTTTGGATTATACAGAGAGTATGCTCTGAGAGGGATGAACCCAGATTTTCTGAGATGCAATTAACTGTACAGGGTAATTTCTCTTTCATTATCTTTCTTGGGGTTCAATATTTTCTATGCCACACTTCTTTTTCCAGTAATGTTGATCAAATGTTAGGAGGCTTGTAATAAAGTGGCACCCAAATAATGCATAATTACATATGAGAAGATAAATGGCATCAAAAACTTAGTATGTCGGCAAACATATGTAGTGTAGATGACTAAAATAATCGATTCACATATGCTGAAGCAACAATATCATCTAATGACAATATACCCAGGCAACTTGGTAAATATAATGGATTCAGTGAAATAAGTCATAATCAAACCTTTCAACTTAGCTAGGTACATTAAAAAGTGTGAACCCATTTCTGGTGAAATTAAATATGCCCCAGTTGTGTCGCTCCTGTCAAAGAAAATTAAAGTTACTACACAACAAGAGGACAATGAAGAGGCTTAAAATCTTAACTAAAACAAATGAAGAAAGGCAAGAGTACCAATCAGGCAATGGGCCATATACATGACTTTCTGGTGATATCAAAGCATGAGTAGTCTTGTAAACACTGCGTGTGAATCCAGGTAAATCTGCAAACAAAAGCAAGAAACTCAGTCCAATGCAAATTCACTGCAAAGCTCTTTTCATGAAAATAGTCCAAGACTTAAACAGCAAAAGAAACTTTAAGATCTAAAAACCCTTTACATATAGTTCGTTATAATTAACATATATATCACAATTCAAGAAAGAATTCTAATAGTCAAGCCTGGTAGTCAGGTGTCCAACTTCACCTCTTAAGCCAGTTCTTTCAGCAACCAAAATAAAAAATATCATAATAATTAGAAATCCAAATCTTAGGAAAAACTTTATGAAATTCCGGGGTTAACAAAGCATACAAGCCTGCTGCTACAAACTGTACGGTCTCATGTTTTATTTTATTATCCATCAAAAACTTTTTATAGAGCATTTACATCATTTCTTGCAAATAAAATGCATCTTGTCTTTACAAGAAAGACCCTCTGTTGACATAGACACAAAACTCCCGTCTATTTAAAAAATCAAGGGAAATCTAATCAGCAACCACCGGCAGTCTTTGTTTGCTTCCTGCTCCATTAAACAATTTACATGAACATAATAATATCTTTTTTTGTAAGACAGGGAAAGAAAAATAGCATAACAAAAACATATGACTAACCTTTAAGGTGAACAGGAGAGAGAGTGGGATTGTCGACTTTCCAATAAAGAGGCTTTGCTTTCGCTTCCGTACTGAGTCCAGAAGGAGCAGAGCAATACCCTTCTTCAGAAAATGCATTCTTAAACAAGCCTGAAGAATCAACAAAACACAAATAAGTCATTTCCTACGCTCTTCAACCACCAAAACTCCTCCTTCTAACAACCAAGAGAACCACCAAAAATTAAAAATTGTTGGTGCCTTTTTTTTTCGTTCAGCAGCAAAACAGAGTAGAAAACAAAATTGGGAGAGAAGAGAGTACCCAAAATAAAGAGAATTGCAAAGATGCTCCTCATTTTCAGATGAGAAATGGAGAAGTGTTTGGACTGAGAACAGTGGCTCAGATGAAAGTGTGGGTGTGGACGAGTCTGTCACGGACTTAAAGGAGCACTTAACCAAGATTCCTTAAGACCTACAAATACAATGGACGCTGATACCATGATAGCATTACAATAATTGCAATATGGAATCTGCCCTGGCCCATGAAAATACTCTATTCAAATCTTTTATATTTATTTTTTCTATGCTCCCTTTCTTTATCCTTTTAAATTTATTTACATTATAAAACTTTCTCTAGTCCACGGATGTAATTTATACGTGAAATCAAAGAGGAAGATCCACTGGTGTTTGTATTTGCTAATCTGAAAAAATTAATACATCCATGAGAAGAAAGGCATGAAAAATTATTCTTATTAAATAAAATTGAACTAAGATTTCTTACTTTAAATAGGCTTGATCCAAATTTATATTGATTATCTATACAGTGTAAGATTATTTGTTATAAATAACCATGTGAAAAAAAAAAATAGGTGATTTATGTTATTAAATGAGTTTTGTTTGAGTTAAAGTATACACGTATAACATGGTATGAATTTAATATTTTGTAAGAATGTGATGAATGAGCTAAATGTAATATATTGTGTTTGTTAGTTTTCTTGCAATTGTGCTTAATATATTAGTAATGTTTCTTGCAATTGTGTTTAATATATTAGTAATGTTTATTATGAATTAAAACGTATATAAATGAAATGATGAGATAATTATTTATAGGATGTAAATGCTACAATAAGTTGGTTTAGTGTGAAGTGATCATAGGAAGTGAAATGTGATAATTTTTGCTCCACTAATAATTAGATTTAAGTTGATAAAAATAATTAAGAGATAATGACTGAGCAATGACAAGTATAAGATTTTAAGGTGCGTCAAGTTCTGCAGATGTCATGTTTATAGTTATCATGACATGTCTTGTACTAAGTCTTGATATTTGATATTGATTATATGATTTGGAAGTTGCCTAATTACTTTTAATTTGTTATTAATATATTCTATTTTTATTTAAAACTTATAAGTTTTAAATTATCTTTAATTTACCTTTTTTGCTTTTATGTATCAGTAATATTATATGTGATGACTATGAATTCCACGGAAAATGAAGATACCATAATATCTGACAAGAAAAAACATTTAGTCATCAACGAGTGGGAATGTTGGAAACAAGTTTATTATTTAATGTTTATAGTTTATGACATTATATATGTCACTTCTAATCGTTTTCTTTTGAATGTTTTTTTAATGTTTAAATTTTGGTTATCGACTATGTTTAATATTAATAAATATATCTCATAATACAGCAAATTCTGCCTTCACAATAACCACAAGAAACCTTCAACTTGTGTGAGTCGTAAAAAGATGGTGAATTTTTCCTTGGTTTTCAATTACAACCCAACAATTAATCTCATGGTCAAAATTTGGCTCATATTGCTATTAAAGATAAATGATTTTACATTACATTGAAACACAATCGTTATTTTAGAATATATTGTATAGTTCTGTTTTTGATAAATATATTTTTACCTGTCTATTATGAAGAAAAAAACAAAATAGTGAAGTTGACGAATCATAAAAGTTTTATAACTTGATTTTCTGTTTAAAATTTTCAAAATATGAAAATAAGATGCCTTAAAAAAACTCCGTTGGAATATTTTATGAAATATATGTTGTGTATTTAAAATATACTTTCGGTATGATCAGTATTTTGTTTGTTAAAATAATACAATTAAATAAATAAATTTTAATTTTTCTTTTTACATTTTCAAACAATTTAAGTGATATATTTTCAAAAGAATAACTTTGAAAAAATTAATTAACATCAGTTGTTTCAAAATCTCAATATAATTATTTTATACATAAAATAAGATTATTTTAGTGTATAGACTAAAGTTTCAGTTTACCTCACAAAATATGAGTTTTTATTAAATATTGTTAGTTATTGTTTTTAAAATTATTTGTTTAAAATTAATGTTAGTTGTCATCTTAAGAACAAATATATTATTACTGGACATTTTACGGTGATATTTTATTTTAACAAACTTAAATATTTTTACATCTAACAAACTTAAATATTTATAGCAATATATTATTCTGACTAGTTTGAATATTTCAGTGACTTTTTATGGAAATTAATTAATTTTTTATTTGATATGGTTTTCTACATATGAAAATCATTTAACTAAAATAAAAATATTTATAATTTTTTTAATGTAAAAATTATATATCTTGAACTATAAATAATTTTAATTTAATAACTAATATCATTGTTATATATGTAATATATTCTAGCTAGTTTTGAATACTTCAGAGACATTGTATAGAAATTAATTAATTTTTTATTTTTATATGATATTCTACATATGAAAAACATTTAATTAAAATTAAAATATTTATATTTTTTTAACGTAAAAATTATTTATCTTGAATTATAAGTAAATTTATTTTAATAACTAATATCATTGTTATGTATATTTTGAGTTATAAATGTATATGTTATATGAATTTACTAGATATTTCAACAGATTAACAAACACTAGATGGCTGAATAAAAAATAAATACAATGCATTATAGTTCGTGTAGGTTTTCAACCAGAAAAATATAAATCAAATATGATATTTTGTGCTGCCGTCGCATCAAATGTCACGTGAATCACACATTTTATAATATTTTGTTTGAATGACAAGTACGGAAAGATATCCAAGTTGAAATACTGTCTAAATTATCCTTGTCACTACTGGTCTTCACGTATTCCCCGCTATCGCTCATCTCGTATATTTTTTTTCCAAATGGCATAGATTCTCTTTTAATTTACACAGACGGGATACTATTTATAATATTTACATACACTTTTTTGGAACTCGGTTCGCGAGTATGCTATTTTCTCATTATAATATAACGAAATTCGGTTTTCGGAAAACGAACTAAGATTTTTTCTTTTTAATATACAGAATTGAAATAAAAAAAATAAGATAATACTTGTATTAGTGGAAGATTGTTGCAAAATTATAATTGAGCAATGTATATTTATTTAAGGATTTAACTTGTTAATAATTTGAGAAATACTGTTGTTCTGATATTAACTTATGTAAAATTTATTATACGTGTCATTAGTTCAGAAAAATATTTTTATATCATGTTTTTATATTAGTTATAATTTATTATATAACAATGACACTTTTTGTAAATATGAAAAAAATATATATATATTTGTGGAATCAATATAAAAAATGATGTGGTGATAAAATTATAGTAAATTATAAAGTTTTTCTATTAAATCCAGAATTGATATACAAAATGAGATGATACTATAATTATAATAAATTATAAATTGGTATGATGCATAATATATTTTTATATTGGTTTGTTATTATAATCGATATATAGTGTTTAATCTTCTATTTCTCAACTTTCACGCTTCACCTTATCTTTATGGTGACTTTGAGTTATCTATTTTCCATTCTTTAGTGAGTTCGACTTCACATTCTTGTGAAAAGTGTATTTTCCTCCTTTCATTCTTTCTTGTTTTCATTCATTCTCCTTCATTCCTCGGGTTTGTCTCTGCTGCAATCACTATCATCACTGCTATTTTGTCGGTCTCATTTGTTTTCTACTAATGGAAATCCGTCTAGGGAACTTGATGGAGATCCATCCAGGAAGCCACAACTTGAACTAGGTAAGGAGAATGGAAGAAGAAGAAGGACTTCTACTATAGTATATATGGTGTTTCAACCTTGTTTTTCCTTCTCTCAAGCCTTATAAATGTATACGTATGTCTTTTTTTAAGCCTTGTATTATGGGCAAAGGACTACCCATCTAAGGATATTAGTAAACGTAGGCGATTTTGAAAAATTCACTACATCAAGCTTAGAGTCCATAAAATATGTATTTATAGTCAAATGAAAGTATTTTGAGTCTATTTTCTAATACAAAATATAATTAGTTCATTTTGACTTTTGTGAAGAAAGTTATGACTCAAATTGTCAGCAAAGGTCAAAGTTGACAACATGTTTTCAATTGGGCTAGTTTGGGACCTTGGAATACTTTTACGCCACATTTAGGCTAGCTTTGGGCCTTAGGAGTGTCTTTGGCCTTGGAAGGAATGAGATACATCCCCTTCGGATGTTCTTCAAATGGGAGGTTACCATTCACCCCCCTTGGACAAAATAAGCTTCTAAGATCTTAGATAGTTTAATGAACCTCTTTCAAATGCATGTATTATTTTCTTTTCTATATGGTTCTCTTTCTCCTATAAAAAAAAGAGTTATTCCCATTGCAAACATGTATTGGAATTGAATATGATAAAACTTTGCCAAATTGGTGTCTCGATCGTGGCCTAGTGGTAAGTGTGTGTTGTTCTTTACTGGGTTCGAACTTGGACCAACAACATACACGTTTTGCACAACACACAACTATCACTAGTCCAATTTCCTTTCTTTGATATATAACCACAAATACTAATATTTAATATATATTTCACGCATCACATAGGAATAAAATAATACAATTATAATTAATTTTTATCTATCCTCTAAAACACAAACTCACTACCACAATAATTTATTTTATTTGTTTATATATATATATATATATATATATATATATATATATATATATATAATACCAATAATATCTTCTATTATTAAAATAAATGAATAACTATACTTCGTTTATTTGTCAACCAACAATTGTAACACAAAACCACACTAAACTAATTCATTTCATTTTTTGAATGTTATTATTATTTGCATTATTTAATTATTTTCCCCATATCTTACACTTCTTAGCTTTCTCTTGTAAGGTTGGTCAAACCTCCTTCAATAAACCACCACCAAGCCATTATTCGTTAACTCAAATATTCCCCAAAGCTACTATAGGAGTCCTCATCAAGCTCCTTAAAGAGGGTTCCACCATACTACCCCTGCATCCATATGCTTCTCCTCACATTTGTGTCTAACCTTTTATATTCATCATGACATTAGGGATGTTATTACCTCTTCTATCATCATCACGCTCACATTTGCTTTTTAACCTCGTGGTAATATCATTATTCTCTTTGTTGTATTTGTTGTGTATTAGTCGTGTTTGTTGTTCTCCTGACTACAATAATTGTATTAGCTGTGTTTGTTGTGTTTTCTACATTACCTTTAGGTCTGTTTTGGCATGCACGTTGTTTCTATGTGTTTTTTGTTTTATATGTTTTTATTGTTGATGAAAATGAAAAAAAAAATACGTGTTGCATATCATTGGTTATGGACTACTGCATATCTGTGTATAAACTGAAACAATGAAGATCATCTTCTTGGATGAATTGAAATAAGGTTTGTACATTTGTTTCTCAAAACTTTGTACGTGAGTTTGTGTTTTGCTTTGATATTGTTAAGAACAAGTTATAAAAGGATTGATGTTACTTTCATTTGTATACAGTTCTTTAACTTGGTAATTTTCATGAAATGCAACTTATGCCTAAACTTTCTCCTATAGTTGTTTGGTTTATAAAGTACACTTGCTTCCTAATTCTATTTCCTTGGGTGAGATCTCAAACATATTTCAATAAACTTTGTGGAGGTATTATTACATGAACTTTGGTATATATGAAATAAAAAACGTGACCACGGTGATCACACTTAATTATCATGCAAACATTAGGTGTATAATTCCCATTAGGTGTACGAATTCTAAGTAATATAATTCCTTAGCTGTGAAATATTAATCTATCATGACTTTTAATTGTTTAACGACACAGAGTAGCTATATTGATAATAAACATTGGAAAACTTCTTTTGTCTCAAAAAAGGGTACGTGAACCTACTACTCTCACATGAGACAAAACAAAGGAAAAATAAATAATACCCAACACTGATTTTGACTTGTAAATAACAAAATGAATTGATTAATTGTTTATGTCGTGGTTTGCCAGTAGGGTTGAGTTTACATATTGGATTGCATATTTAATTGTTTCTTAACTCCGCATAAAAGTATAAGTATTGGTTAATAAGCACAATCTTGTAAATAAGAAAATATACATTTTTATGAGGTTTTACTAGTTGTGAAAGTCCTACTTGGTTACTCTTCTAATATATTTATATTTATGTAACACTTAATTGTTTAAAGAGAAGTAGAGTGAAAGTTTTATCTTTTGTGGTTGTAGTTTTATGTTATTCATTACTCTTATAAGCACTGTATTAACATTACTAGTCATCTAAGTAAAAACATTAGTAACTTGGAGGGATGATAATTATGTTTAAAATTCACTTATTAACAATAATTATAATTATGAGGAAGAAAAATAAAGGTTAAAAGAAGAAATATCATGTTTATTTTAAAATTAGAAATTGAAAGAACAAATAATTCCTTATTTAGAAAAGTAGAACAAATATTTTAATTTTTATGATTATAGTTTTATGTTATTTATTACTCTTTATAAGCATTGTATTTACATTAATAATACAAATAAAAGTATCCATAATTAATAGGAATGACAATTAGAGTTTCTAAAAATAATACAGGACAAATTGAAATTTTAACATGATAATCTCCAATTTATCTTGCATAATTCTCATAGAGTTCAATAGATTGATTCTCACAGTTAAAAAAAAAAATAAACTCACTATAAATTAGTTAGTGAATACAAATGACATGAAAAATAACAACTATATAGTTTTTTTTATAAGTGAAAACACGTTTACTATATGATTTTTTTTTACAAATAACTTTTTTCATTATAAATAAACATTTTTAATTAAAAAAAGTGGTTAAATTTTAAAAATGATCAAATACAAAATAATTAAATTTAAAAAATATCATGTAAAAGATAAATTTGGTAAGGTAATTTTTTTATTTTTTATTTTCTATTTAAAGAGTAAAATAAAAATAAAATATATACTGAAGAAAAATTCGTTTAGATGAAATTTGTGGTTTGGATAAAATATGTACTCATAATTTTGAATTTATTTAAAACAATTAAATTCTTATTAAATTTGCTAATACTTTTATTTATTTTGAAAATTTGTATAGTTTTTTCTATTTATGAAATGTTTTAATATAGCGAGTATTAATCAAATTGAATCTTTATTTATTTTTGTAAGTTAGTTTATTTTTATTTATCAAATTAAACTTCTATCACGTTGAATATTTTTTTAATCATTTTTATGATGTGTAATCTTTATACAACATCATCAAATGAAAAATTAGTTGTTTCATTTTATAAATTACTTTTTATTTAAACTAGAAACAATTAAAAAAGTAAGTTAATAAATAGTAAAATAATACAATAATTAATTATTTCTGTAAGATTGAAATAAATAATAATAGTAAAAATAAACCAGATTTAATAAAATATTAATATATAATAAAAATTACATAAATTGCAAAATACTCAATGAAGTAATTTATGGTTTATTAACTTGAAATTTCTAAAATAAACGACTTTAAAGTATTTCTGAAATATTTTTATATTAATCAAACTAATTTATAAGTGTACGAATTTTATCGAACACATTTTACATATATTAACATCACTGATATTCATATGCATGTTCACTTCTCACACATCCAAATAACAATATTAATTTACTAGTTTCATATTTATTTATGAACCTTTTAATTTAAAGACAAGATATCCAACTCACTATTTAAATGTAAAGAGATAAAGACTCACTTACCAATGAAATAAATATCCAGGAGTTATTTTTTACGAAGATGCTTATTACTCATATTTAAACTTTTACTAAATGTTTATTACTTTACTCCTTTTAATTTAATTTAATGACAGTAGACAAGGCGCCAAAAATTGGCGGATCACGTTGGCAACCATGACGTTTTTAGGGTTTAGCAGCAGATAATTAGGGTTTTACCGCCCATCCAATTCAAGAACAGTGTTAGAATGTCTGAAGCAGGAGCAGAGGCAGGTTCCATGGCTTCTGTGGTTGCTTCCCTATCAAAAAGCTTCTATGAGGTGCCTCTGCCTGCGGTTCCTCCAATGCTGGATTGCATTATGGTGTCTACTGGTTTGTCTCCCCTGTCACTCTTCGCTTCCCTTCTCAATGATTTCCCTCGAACTCTCAAGGTACCACTAATTCTTCTCATGCATTTAACCTCTATTTCTCTCACTTATTTTGTTGTTCACATTTTTGTTTTATTTGATGAATTTTAACAGGATGTTATAAACGAAGGTGATGATCTGGATGCTGATAAACGCCCCTACCTTGTGTCGCTGGTGGGCGCGTTTTGCCATCTTCTGAAGAAAACGGGTGAATTACCAATTAAGCATTTTGTCTAATGCTTTTTTTTTTTTTTTTTATTCCTTTTACCGTGAACGTTCAGATTATGTTTTCAAATTTTCTATGTGTTTTGCTCTGTTTTTGTCTGGAAGTCGAAAGTAGGATGCTATGCTGAATGGAGCATTTGCGGCTGTGACATTACCCTTCATGTTCTTCTATCTAATATATCTCTTTACAGGGACTGGTTGTGATGCTGTAGGATTGTTTGTGCGGATATGTTTTCTTCCTTTAGCTAAGGTGCTACGACCCTTGCAGCATGACTTACTTAATCAGGTATTATTAGAGAAGCAGGCAAACAATTTTGTTTTATTGGTAATCATTGGAGAACTTTTGACTAATTTTGTTTTTTGTGTTTTGCATCAATTGTTGTTGGATGTGTGCATCATTTTTGATGACAGATCACAGAATCGTTAATCGGCGTAGTGATTGAAACTTGCACGTGGGAAATTCTTGAAGAAAATTTGGTGCCAATTTTCTTAAAATCAGTTGGTCTTTCCATGGGTATGCTTCATAATGATGATTTAGACTTTTATGAATGGAGTACCGATTCATCTCACCAAGACTTGAATGATGTCATGATTGATCCACTGATGGACAAGGAGCTGTTTCTGTCTCGGTCAAATAGTTTCGAATTGTCAACATCATGCAATGTTCTGTCTGTAATCCTGGAAGCTGCCCTTCAGTATATGCCAACAGATACAATCTCTAAATCAGTGGAAAGAAAAGGGTGCAAAGCGGATAATTTTGTTAAAGTTTTGATTTGGGAACTATGCAATTTGATTGAACGGATGCTTTTACATGGTCCCGAGCACAGGTCTTGTGCTGTAGGCCTGCTGCTTCCTATCATTGTTAAAGCATTACCTGCCATTTACTCATTTGAAATCTCAATTCATGGGCAGAGACATGAGTTTTCTCGGTAATGTTCATCTGATTTGTATTCATTTTTCATCTGTTTATATATTTATCTTGTGTATTAATATTATTGGTTTTCAGGGAGTATTTCTTCATCAAAATATGGAGCTGCTGCAGAACACTGTTTTCAATTGGACCTTTAGAGAGAAGAGAGGCATATAATATTCTATCATTGTATTTCTCTTTTTCCTGGTCCATAGAAGAATGTGAACGTGATGACCATGATACAGACGTTATAACTGAAGAATTTGACATAAGAGCAGAAAAAGAGTTCTGGAATGAAATAAAAATAGGGCTGGTACTCAAGCACTGTTTCATGATTTTCTGTGGGTTTATTTAACTTGTCATTGTTTGCTTACTTAGGAATCAAACTAAATCTGATCAGGTCGACAAGGAGAGTATAGTGAGGAAACAGAGTTTACATGTATTGAAGATGGCTCTCAATATACAAGGAGGAACAGATTCTGTGCCTAGCATTTCAAAAAAGAATACAAATGAAAAGCATCATGGTGTGACAAAGAGGGAAAAATGGGCTTACAAGGAAGCCAAGTCACTTGGTGTTGGTAACCTTTTGATGATACATGATCTGATTATTAACAACAAGCAGTATTGGGATGCATTTGTGCTTTTGTATGAAATGCTCGAAGAATATGGTACTCATTTAGTTGAAGCAGCCTGGAATCATCAGGTGTTTAATCATGTGTTCAATTCTTTTTATCATATTTATCTTTGTTGAAATTATATAGATTAGGGTAGAGGTGGGGGGAATGAGAGAACAGATTCATATGAAACAACATAGTATTGATATCTAGCGTGAAGCAATTTCTTACAGCCTATAAATCACAATTCACTTACTTCTATTTATACCAATACACAACTTCTAATCTTAATTGAATATCGAAATGAATCATAATGTATGGTAAAATATGAAAGAGATTGATAGGTATTCCAACAGAGTCAAGAAGAACACCCAAAGGGAAAGGAAGAGTATGAAAAATGTTAGTACATGCTGTGAAAAAGAAAAGATGAGTGAACGAATACACAAAGCAAAATGGTCTGACACTTTAAGACCTCACCTCCCCACTCTCTCTCTCTGCCACCAAGGCGATTTCCTTCTCCACTTTCATCTTTATCAACACCTTCCCCTTTAAAAATCACCTTGTCCTCAAGGTGGAAGTCAAGAAAGGATTCCTTCATTTTGCATAGGGATTCCCGTGAATTTTCACATTCTGGCAGATTTTTCCACTTCACCAAAGCTTCCAGAGATCTCTCTTCATCTCCCCTGATTGCCAACACTTCCTCTAGTTCCACCTGTAACTCCAATTCTTCATTCACATAAGCAGGTAATGGTTGGACTTCCGTTGCAGTCGAAGTAGTAGGTTTCAACAAAGATACATGAAAAACTGGATGTACTTTGCTACCTTTTGGAAGTTTGAATCTGTATGCCACCTCCCTAATTTTTTCTGTAAATTCATAAGGTCCATAAAATCTAGGGCTGAGTTTCTGATTAACCCTTTTTGCCAACTTCTTGAACTTGTATGGTTGACTCTTCAAGTACACTACATCTCCCACTTTATAACTCACTTTCCTCCTATGCTTGTCGATGGTTGTTTCATGCGGTTTTGGGCTTGAGCCAACCGGTCCTTCAATATGCTTAACATCTCATTCCTATCTCTGTTCATCGAAGCAACTTCTTCTATAGGAGTGGCTGATCTATCTCCTCTAATCAAAGGAGAATCCTTTCCATACAATACACATGTTATGCATTTGTTCCTCAGGGTCATGTGTTGTACATTAATTTATTAACAATTCCTTTTTATATGGTTGTGGAGGTCCAGAGACCCTTAGTAGTTCAAGTGAATTTAGTGTATTTTCGAATATAAATCTGTGAGGATATTTTTATTTGCAAGGCGTTATATTTAAAATTTTCAGGATCAAATAATCTGAGCACACATTTTTATTTGGTCTGTTTCCAAATGTATGCTCTGTTGCACGCCTTTTTGACCAAATGGCGCTCTTAGTGCATATCACTGTTATTTTGGTTTCGGATTTCAGTGCTTGCAGAATCAATGGATGATATGCTAAATTAATTGTTTCATACAGGTGTCTTTGTTGCTTCAGTTCTCGGGATCATACCTCAATGTTGGAAGCAATTTCAGTAAAATTCAATTTCAGTTTGAAATATATGGCGAACCTTTTGATTGGCTATCTATTTTGTGGGAACGAGGCCTTCATCATGACAATCCTCAAGGTTAGAGTGATCATTATTATGTTCTAGTTTGAATAAACTTGTTTTTGTAATTTTATTACTGTTAGAAAAACTTTGTGAGCTTTTACTATATGGATAACGCTCTGAGTTTGTTCTCCATTTATGTTTGGGCTTGACACAGGGAAACAGAATAGGAGAAGGAACAAGACTAGACTTAGTAGATGGTGAAGCATTAGACTCAATAGATGGTGGAGTGTTAGTGAGACCTAATTTTCGGAGAATGAGATTTTCTGTTAAAAGAATGAATTAGAATGAGCTTTACCTTCGAGTTTAGGTTGAAAATATTGTTTATTTGCATCAACAGTGACATCATGAGATATAAGGAATTGTTTTGTTGGAGGTTGTTGACATTTGTATCCCTTTTGGGTAGGTGAGTAACTGACAATTATGCATTTAATAGCCCGAGGATCTATTTTACCCCTATGATTAGATGAACATAGAAAAATGATATGCAACCATAAACTTAAGCACATGATGATCTGATGTCCTAAAGTTCGAGAAAAATTTGGAGGGTAGTTGAATGAGACTACTATTATTTAGTGTTTTCGAGGATGACACGTGACCGACCAAATATGTACTGTAAGGACAACTTCTCTCCAATACTGTTTTGGTACATTTTTATTGAGAAGAGAGGCTCGCTTTATATTTATAAGATTATGATTTTTTTTTCTGCCAACCTCATTTTTGTTGTGGGTGTTCACTCAACAAGATTCATGAATTATCCCTTGTTAATTGAAGATGTAGGACAATGTTGACAATGTTTTGTTGAAAAAATCTTTGACATTATTTGATCAAATTCTTTTAATGGTTGTCTCAAATTGGTTTTTAATCATTTCGATGAAGTTTTTGAAAACTTGGCTCACTTCACTTTTTTGTTTCAAGAGAAATACCCATGACAGTCAAGTGCAGTCATCAATGAATATGACAAACCAATGAGCCCCATATAAGTTAGGAATTCTGGAGGGTCCCCATGCGTTACTCTGTATTAATGCAAAGAGAACAATGATTTTTTAATTTCTAGAGGGAGAGTCAACAAGCCTGTGCTTTGCAAATTCATAAGTATCACAATGAAACATTTGTTTATAAACTTTTTGGAATAGATTAGGAAACATAATTTCTAGGGTACTGAATGATGGATGACCTAAACAAAGGTGGTATAACCAGATTTTTTCTATATTGGAGAGTTGTATCTTCTATCAAAGACAAAGGAATTTGACTCTTAGTACTGTGCATCCTGTTTGCGTCCAGTAGAAGGTAGAGTCCATTGTCTTCCTTATGAAGTCCAATCGCCTTCTTCATTCCCTGATCTTGGAATTGGTAGGTTGTAGGATTAACAAGCACCAAATAGTTTATGTGTTGTAAGCTTATGACCAGAAATCAAAGTGGCAGATAATTTGGTCACATGCGAAACTTCCTTAAGAAATAAGTTTTGGTTTATCATAGTATCTCCTTTTCCAGCAACAGTAATGAAAATTCCATCTGCAAGTGAAATTCTTTTGTTGCTTGGACAGGGTCTATAAGATATAGACCCAGTACATGATTTCATTTGGTCTTCGGCTCCAGAATCAAGTACCCATACATCTTTAGAGGAATTTAAAGCATTGAGTGCACAGGATTAAGGAGCATAATCTGCAAATGCTAAGGTGCAATTGCCTGTAGGTTTTGTTAATGTGTCCAGCAATCCTCTTAATTTAAAATCTCCTCTGTGCTGAACTTTTTGTTGGTTGAGTTTTGAGTATCATACATTTTTGAGGTTTGAAGTATGACAATGAAGGCCTTGAAGGATTACAGTGGAAGAAATGATGGGTTTTGGTGTTACAGTAATGCAGGATGCACAAATAAATACAACAAAAGAAGGAAATGGGTGTGGTTTTGCTGCAGTGCAGGTTGCACATGAGATTATGCTGGCTCTCAAGGACTTTAGAGTGCTAATACCATGTCAGGAAAACTGTTAATGATATTTTTCATTGAAGAGTATTTGCTCGTAAATTGAAGACAGGGACTTAATAATTGAAAATCTTCACTTATGATGGATATAATCTATCCCTACAATTCAGGATCAATGATCCCGTGCAATAAGTATAAATTGTACTGTCAGCCCATTACTCTCCTAATTATCCTTCTAATTATAAATGTAACGAAATCTCCTAATTTTGTTATTAAAACTGTACAAGGAAATAGTAATTGCAACATAAATTAAGGGATTCTGACAATTAATACATATTAAAGTCAGGATACAACTCTCATTAGCTAATTCTATACTGTTTTATGTATTAAATTAGTCCTTCTTTCTTGCTTACCATTTTTTATTTTATGTTGTTTTCTAATAAATGCAGTGAGGTGCCTGATCATGCAGTCTTTTCTTGACATCAATTGGGAGAATTATGGGAAATACATAAAATCAGTGCCTGAAAATTTTGTTCTTGGTCCATTTATTCAAGGGCTAAATGACCCAATACACCACAAAGAGTTTGGTTAGTTCACTCCTTGGGACCTTTTGAAACGGTTCCTTTCTATTCTTATTTGAATGTTAAGTTTTCTCTTTTTGAACTACTTAGCCAACCATTTAAATTCACTTAAAGTAATTACTTTATCCAAATCCGTGTTCCATTTGTTGCAAAATAAAGTTAATCCCCATCTTTACCCAAATATTATATTCTACTTGATTGGCTTTGGATTTTTCAGGTGTAAAAGGAGTTTATACGTCCACGGTGATTGAAGGTGCAGCCAAATTTCTCCGCCATTATGTTAGTTTTCTAGCTCCAAGGTATGCTCAGAATTTGTGTAAGTGGACCGTATGTGTGTCTGGGTGTGAAAGGACTCAGGATAGAAATGTTTTAAACATTTGGAGAATTTGGAATCCTTTTGTTTTTATGACAAGACTTTAGCACTGAAAAAAGGTAGGTTAGAGCTAGCCTGATGCAGGTAACAGAAAAAAACGTGATAGAACAATGTAATTGTTTGGTCCAAACTAGAAAATCCTGTAAATTTCTTGAGTAGAAATTTGCAAGGAATCGAATAAAAGAAACCTGTTCCATAATTGGAGAAGATGAAACAATTTATGCAAAAGTTTCTCAAGTTATGCTCCAGTTGAATACAGCTATCAAATTTTAGCCATGGCGGCACCTCGGTGAAAACCGGTAGTGGTTTCCCAACCTGCCACCACAACAAGGCAGTGGCGAAGCAGGTTTTCCGTGGCGCCACTTTTTGTATGGTGACTAGTGGTGGCATGCAGAAAGAGATAAGCAGCAGCAAAGTGGAAGAGATAATGCTATAGCTGTGTGGGAGAAGAGATAGGCAGTGACGCACATACTAAACCCTAATTCCTTCCGTGTTTTTCGAACGGTTAATACGTAAGGTTAAAAATTTGGTCAGGCACAACAAAACATTATTTAACCTAAACCCTAATACACACAAACACTTCTCTTTTATTCTTTTACTGGTTACTTTCGCACCTCTCTTATTCCTTTACCTGTTACTGCTGCAGTAAAACATTAAACATTATTTAACGTATACCCTAATACACAACCACTCCTCTTTTATTCTTTTACCTGTTGCTGCTGCACCTCTCTTATTCTTTTACTTGTTGCTGTTGCTGTAAAACATTAACCTAAGCTAATACACATAACCTCTCTTCTCTTATTCTTTTTCCTAAGTTACTGTCTCCAGCAAAATATTATTATTTGAATTTTTAGACATAATATCATTACTTTTGTGTTAGAATTATATATGGCAGTATTATATTTCTTTTAACCGCAATATTTTTGCCATAACTTGTTATGGTTTCCGATGTAATTTTATAAAGGATTTTTGGGTTGCTGATATTTTCTGTTATCTGATATCGATAACACTGCTTGAATATACTGATTCCTGCTAAAGTTGCACAGAATCAAAGCAGCTTATTTTATACTCTTTGCACCCTAGACCTTCATGCCAATCAGCAAAGAGACTTCCAGGTTAGGTGGATATATCCTGCAGTCTCTAGAACCAACAACCCATAAATTGTACTCCATGCTTGTAAACTATCAGTTTGAATTTATTTTATGACAGGTATCCATCTATCTAAGATCTACACGTTATGTTTTTATGAGTTGACTGGACGTGAATGTTTTTGTTTTAGCTGTTCGTTATATAAAAGAGTATATGAGGAATATGATAGGTTCAAGGGAAATGTTTTTATTAGGAGAAATAAAAGTGACAAACAGTTATAACTGTCTGTGGGTAGGCTTTGTTGTCTCAGTCTTTTACAAAGTCTGTGTAGGCAGTTGTTTTATTGTTTTTGTTCATTCTGAAAAGGCAGGAGTGGAGAGTCTGGTTCTCTTGAATAACCAGAAATTGTATGTGTTTGGTTTCTCCACATTGGAGGAAACCTGGTTTGTTGTTGGAATAAAGATCTGCAGTTTGTAAAACATCTCATTATAGGTTTGAAAACCTATCAATTGGTATCTAGAGCCTCATTCCTCGTGAAGTGGGGCACACTGAAGGTTATGGTCAACACAAGATTGGAGGCATGATGGGATGGGTTGGAGAAGATCGTCCGAGAACAAGAACACGCGAATAACCGTCTCTTCCAGTGGTTGGAAGAGATGATTCAAGGTCTGACAGGGGTGGTTGAACGCCTGACATCCTCTGATAAGCATCAAGAGGCACAAGATTTTGCTGCCATAAATGCCCATGAGGACATTGGGGGTAATGCATGAGGAAGTTCTTTTGGGATTTCTGCTAAATGGAGGAAGTTGGACATTTCTGTGTTTGCAGGGGACAAAGCTTATGGGTGGACCAATAGGTTAGAGCACCGTTTGAGAGAGGTTAGTGAGGAGGAGCGAATCCAGGCTGTTATGGTGGCATTGGAGCAGAAAGCTTTGAATTGGTTTCAATGGTGGGAAACCTGCAATCTGCATCCCACATGGAAAGCTTTCAAAGACGCGGTGGTTAAAAGATTTTAGCCAACAATGCTGCAAAACCCATTTGAAATTTTGATTGGCCTATGCCAAACGGGGACAAGTGGGGGAATATATTGAGCAGTTTGAACAATATGCAGGGTTCATGAAAGGAATGCAACAAGATTACTTGGTGGGCATACTATGTTATTTATAAATATCTTAAAATATTTTTATATGAAGTAACTCTTACGAGTATAATTTACATAAACTCTCGAGTTTGATACGAAGACTTTGATTCTCTTTTTGTTTCTTTTCTCCACGCCTTCACAAATTCGTCTTGTATGGACGATGATGACATGCATGCACGATTGCTTGTCTGTCTATAGTTTAGTGGTACTTTTATCCATACCACTATTACTTGCCACTTTGTTAATGTAAACTATGTGATGCAGTGCTTTGGCTTTACTTTTCTTATTATCTTAAAGTTTATTGCAGGAAACAAATTGCATTTTTGTACAATTTGGCATCTACTGCTAAACATCAATCTTTTGGACGAGCTGGACTTATGGGTCTTGCTGACTGCATTGCTTCAGTTGCTTCTGCCATTGGAATAGTTAATCATGTCAGCACAGAATCATTTAAAGGAACATTTTCCGTGGAGTTTGTATCCGAAATGGAAAATCAATACGGTAAAAAAGAATTGCTGGATATCTTTAGATATGTTGTTGAGAGCAGCAAGCAACATTTCAATCCCAGTTACCGTCTTCAAGGTTTTTTATTTACTCTGCTTGAATTATGTGATTTATATTATTCATTTGATAACCAATTTTAGGGGGCACAATGTAGGTCAACTTATGCCTTGATGATGTTTACAGTTTGTGGCAAAATTCTGGAGGCTGCTGTTTATGTGGTGTGCGCATTTGATATTCCACTTGAAATTCTTTTGCTTTTCATTTCAGCCTTGCCAAAGGAATTTACGGATTATGGTGGTAAGAGAAATATATTATGTCAATGGCTTTCTACACTCTGTAGTCATGAAAATATTTGAAAGCTGAGGAAAGAAACTATCAGACATATATACAAGATTGGAGGACTAATATAGGATATACAATGACAATACATATGTAATCAGATCCCAATGATTTAGTGATATATTTGGATCCTTATGATTCAGGGATGTTTCTGGTATACACTTTAATATAATCTCCTAAATATGGAAGGATAAAATTTGATTGATGACATTATGAGGCAACTCTTGCCCTACCTTTGTTATTGAAAGCCTTTTGTGATGCTGATTGGGCATCTAATATTGATTGTAAGCATTCTACTTCAGGAGTAGCCATCGTTCTGGGTTCCAATTTAATATCTTGGTGGCCCCACAAGCAGCAAGTTAATCCCGGTTCTAGCCCAAAAGTACAGAAGTTTGGCTAAAACATCTGCCGAACTAACATGGCTTTCTATTTTGCTCACTGAGTTGCAGGTTTCATTTTAGTACTCCTGTTCTCCTTCAGTTTTGGGAGGGGTGTTAGAGTGAATAATTAGTTATATTATGTAGTCGGTTACAGCTGTTATCTTTTCTATGTATGCTAATACTAACAATAGCTTTTGTTGTAAGCGGTTGAGTATAAGTAATCCTGTAAGATTTTTTTTCGTAAGAGTGGAAACATTAAACAGTTCAATTTGTTAACAAAGTTTCTATCGTTCATTTTTTTCAGGATTGGATATGAACTAAATAAAGTCCTTTTTGATGTTGTTCTTACTTTCTTATATACAAATCACAATTTGTTGGTTTGGACTTAAGAGCATTACTATTTACAGTATTTGTTGGGATTGGGATCTGAGTATACGAATTAAAAATATGATTTAAGATTAAGTTTTCATCACATTTGGATGTTCTCTAACAAAAAATCTCCATGCTTGTTTTTCCGAACCATATTTGTTTGTCAAATAAATTGAAAAAATATCTGATTTTTAGTTCGTTAAATTTTGACTACTCTTGCTGATCCTCCGCAGGCCAGTTAAGGGTGCCTGTGCAAAGATGGCTTTCAGGTTGTGGTTACAAGGATAGGTGTGCCAATTGCTGTAATAATGAGATAAAGCTGTGGAATAGTCTTTATGACTTTCCACAGAGGTTTGTCAGCAATACTCTTCCATTTGATGTTTCTTTTACTTATGACGATGAAGACTTGAGTGCATGGGAGTCTGAAGCAAATAGATGGGCAAAATTGCTTTTCCTTTCTACTGATCATGGCCATCTCCTGGAGCCTATTTTAGTGGTTTGGTTTTGCCTTTGTCCTTTTTAGTTTCTACAATGTTTATTAAATCTTGGTGGAAATTAATTATTTCTGGGAACAAGAAAAATCATCAGCAGTGTCTTGGGTTGTACATTTGTTTTGTTATAAGAGAGCAATAGGATCGTTTTATGACCTGCAATTGATAGTGCTCATGGCAGGGGTAGCCCTGCACCAGTTCTATGTAGTAAAATCTAACAGGGAAATGACAACTGTTATTGCAGTTTATTCGAAATAACGGTACAAATATCTTGAAACAAAACCATGATACAAGATACATAGAAGTCAAATTCATGATTCTTGTCTTGAGCTTAGTTATGGAGCTTCGCAGAGCAAAGGAAAGAGCAGTTGAATATAGTGCTAAAGCCAGAGCAAATGTAGAGAAGCCCTTGCCTGGTGTAGTTGATGATCTGGGTTTCATTGATGACATCTCTGAGAAGCTTTCTGATGAATTTATATATTTATTGGTAGCATATTTTACACCTTTTTATATTGTGATATGTTTATTCATGTACTTTCTATATTCTTAAATGTTTATTGGAATGCAGGATGATCTGGTTCAGTTTGCCAAGCAATCTTGTTCTGTTTTCTGGTCTGATGTTTTTACCGAGGACACCACACTGCCTGGTGCTGTGAGAGGAAAACTTGGAGGCCCTAGTCAACGAAGGTTATCAATTTCTGCTACCACTGTTGTGTTGCAGGCAGTAAGTACATTCTACCCCTTTGTTATGGTTGACTGTTTATTTCATCATGAATTGGATACTAGAGAATTATTCTTTGAAGGTAGTATCCTTGTAAATTGAACGTTAAATCTAAACCAAACTGTAGGTATCATAGCGGCTTTGATGTTTCTTTCCTTCTAGTTAGCTTTGACGTTTAACTTTAATGGATTTCCTTGAATAATTTGGTTACTCGTTTACGAAGTAATTTTCAACTATAGAGCCTGCAATTGTGAAGAACCAACGTTGTAAAAGCTAAAATGATTTATACATATACTAGGAAGGTAATGTTTTTCACTTAATTGAATAAAAGATACAAAACAGCTCAACTTGTAGAGGAAAAAGGGGGCAAAAAATTGGGTGTGTACTCAACATGCCCGAGATCATCTTGGGTAACCGACCTGAGACTATCTTGGCCTATATGCTCGATATTAGCTTGTGTCATTAAATATCCGATTCCATTCTGGACGGCAGAGATCTTCTAGCGCCAAGACTTTGCGAAATTGGAGGTAACCTGTGATTAACTAAGGTTAACAACTAAAGCATGTCAGTGATTATCCATATGGGTCAAGCCCAATCATGTAAAAGTCCATAAATATAGTAAAACTAGAATTGTTCACGGGGTAAATTAATTACATTTTTTCCTAAGAAGTGTTTTGGTTGAGAAGGTTTTAACGAGACACTCAATAAATAAAAAGGGCATTCTACTTATATTGTGTTTTCTCCTAAAAGTGTAGGTTTCAAAGTTTGAAGTTCCATGTTGATGTCCCTATTGGTCTTGTTTGAGCATAATATAAAGTTCCTTGTCGATATACCTATCGGTTCTGGTTGAACATAATCTAATGTTCCCTACCGATATCCATATCAGTTGTGGTTGAACATAATCTAAAATCGATCCTGGTTGAACATAATCTAAAGTTCGCTGACGATATTGCTATCCGTCCTGGTCAAACATATTCTAATGTTCCTACCGACAGTGTTGGTTGAATATAATCTAAAGTTCCTTGTCGACATACCCTTCGGTGCTGGTTGAACATAATCTAAAGTTCTCTGTTGATATACCAATCAGTCTTGAGTGAACATAATCTAAAGTTCCCTGCCGATATATACCATCGGTCCTGATTGAACATAATCTAAAGTTCCCTGTTGATATACCTATCAATCCTGGTTGAACATAATATAAAGTTCCTTGTTGATATACCAATCGGTCCTTGTTGAACATATTCAAAAGTTCCTAGCTGATATACATAGAGGACCTGGTTGAACATAATCTTATGCTCCCTATCGATATTCCCACTGTTCTGGTTGAATACAATCTAAAGTTCCTTGTCGATATACCTATTGGTCCTAATTTAACATAATCTAAAGTTCTCTGCTGATATCCCCATTGGTCTTGATTGAACATAATCTAAAGTTTCCTGGCAATATATTTTCATGAGATTAACACAGAGAAATATTTTTTTAGAGGGTTTAATCAACCCCTCTCATAGTTCTGTTTTTATATATATGAATGTAAATACAATAGGAAGACTAAAAGGCAAAAAGCTCTGTCCTAGGCTACTTGGACAGGGAACTAGGGACATAGGTTATGTAACACTCAATCTCCTGTCTTAGACTTAATGATTACATGGATTTATAAGCTATTTTAACATTCTCCCTCAAGTTGGAGCATATAGATTGTATGTACCAAACTTCAAACAAATAAATTCAATCCGAGGTCTTCTTAAGGACTTGATCAACACATCTGCAAGTCGTTCGTTTGATCCAACAAACTCAGTACATATTTCTTTTGGCAATTACTTCTCACAAACAAAATGATAAACAATTTCTATATGTTTAGTTCTCTTGTGAAAGTGGTGCGTGAGACAGATGCACGTAGGTCAGTTGTGAAGAAGACTACAAATGGATGCTCGTTTGACAAAGTTTGAAAATGCAACCACAAGGATTGGATTGTGCTCCTTGAGGTGCACTGAACCTTGACTTCGGTGGTCAAAACTACAATGACAAACAGTGGTTGAACATTTTTTTTGTTTGACATATAGTGACAAGCTGAGCATGATCGACCAATATCAACTTGAGAAAAATACTAGAGAATAGAGAATGAAAACGAGAGCTTAGATCTCCTATCATAGTCATTGGAAATGCTTGAGAAAGTGAATGATTTTATTATTGTCATTCATAGTAATTACATTCTCCTTACCTCTATTTGTAACAATCTTATCTTATAGAAAGGGAAATAAGGAAACAAAATAATCTAGAAGATCATACACATCTTTTCTCTAATTAGGAAGATTCTATATATATTTTCTTTAATTAAGAAGATTCTATAGATATTTCCTCTATTTACAACAAATATGACATTGAATGTTTAGACACATTGAATGAGAGAAAAGAGAAAAGAATAATAAAGGTAACATTTAGAAACTAGCTAGCAATTTCTTAACCCTTTGGTTGATAAGGATTGTTTCCTTTGACTGAACAAGCTCAATTCCAAGAAAATTCTTTAATGGACCGAGTTTTTTAATTTCAAAGGCTAACTTTGCGCTAACTTCCGTATTGGGATTTTCTTTAGAATTGGCATGGTCTGTTACTGTAATTTTGTTCTTTCTATTATAAAATACTGTCATTGATGCTGACAAGTATGTATTACAGTAGTGTGGTAACCACGTGCTCTGTCATTACCAATTCATTAACTTTTCTACTAATCAGTAATCATTTCTCTTTTTTATAATCTGCAACACCTTTTTCTTTGAATCTGAGTTTTCGGTGTTTACCCGAACAGATCATGTCAGTAAAGGGTATATCATTAATCTTCTTGTGGTGTAATCAAATCAAAAGAGAAGCTTCACATAATTCTGCTTTCGCTTTTATGTGGCAATTCTTCTGGAGGACTACTAGGTGTTCACCTTCTCGCTCAGAGGTAGCTTGCTCATATTAAATGAGTTAGCTGTTATAAAATTTCTAATTTTCTGATTCTGTCACTTTTGAAATGTGATGATATACTTGTTGCTATGTATGTCTTTTGCAGATGGGAGCAGAAATTTCTCTTGCAGCATATGAAGCATTGGTTTCTATTGTCAGGGTTTTTGCTTCAACATTCTTTCCTCGTTATCTTTATGTGGTTGAGGAAAGTGAGGAAATGTTTTCAGAGGCAGAAGGAAGGCCTCGGTTAGATTTTATGTGTATGTCTTTCGTTCAAAATATTAATAATCTCCTAGGGTCAGGAGTTTTGGCTAGAACTCGAAGGGCTGTTTTGTTGGATATAAAGGTTCCATTCTTTCTCCTTTGCCGTATGGCACATATTTTTGTTTCCATATTATCTGATTTGTGGATTGTGAAATTGGAGTCCAAAATTTTATATTCATTTCGTCTTTTGTTATTCTAATTTAAATTTTCTGAATTCTTTATCTGTGTCATGGCATATTAACTAACCTCTTCCATTTAATGATTAAAGCCTTAGCAGTTAATGCCCCTGTTTATTTTCACTAGTTATAAGATGGTAAGCAATAAATTAGAAGATTTTAACTTATTTATTAATGATTCAGTGGGCCTGCCTGGAATCTTTGTTGTCAATTCCTTCGTATGCTCTAAAGAATGGGTTTAATTTGGAGGAAAACCACGCATTCTTCTCAGATGACACTCTAAAATGCATTTTTGGTGACCTTGTCGAGAGGTAAGCAACAGTAGGTCTATATGCGATTGTGCATGTGTGGAGTGGAAGTGTGTTGTGATTTTTGTGTGATTTGTGTTGTTGCAGATATGCTTATTTATGAATTAGATCCCAGACATGGTGAATATCATTAATTTTTGTGTCAATACCTTGGGAGTTTTGCATATGTTGACTATATATTGTTTTTTCTGTGTACCTGGTATTACTTATGGAGCTTATCTTACTCAAAGTCATTTTGCAGTCTTGAAAATGCTGGAGAAAGTTGTGTGCTACCCATGCTGAGATCAGTCAGAATGTTATTTGAGCTGGTTGCTAAAGTGACGTCAAAAGCAGTTGTTTCCCATTGTCACTTAATCGACACCCAGGTTTACATTGTAGCTTGTTGTTTAGATTGCATGCAATTAACTTTTGCCTTAATCGAATGAATGAATTAGTGGTAATCTTGTTGCTATGTGGCAAACTAGCTCTGGTTTTAAAATGTGCAGTCAGCATCACGCCCTGGTATAAAGCATTTGTAGCTGTTGTGATAATTTTGAAGATCTTGATAAGCTAGCCTTGATTATGGGTTCTGTTAATTTAACAGTGCGAAAAGTGTCAGATTTCATCTTAAAACCAATTGATATTGGTGGAATTAGCCATACTCTAATAATTGAGGCATGTTATGTGGGATTCCCCAACACTGCCCCTCCATATGTACTGGCCAAATGAGGCGATTATGAAGATGAGCAATAGACACTGGTACTAGGTTATATTTCATCTCAAAATTTATTGCCATTAAGCAAAGTTGTCCAACGGATATATAAGCTGCACTCCAACGGATATATAAGCTGCACTCTAAGAATCAAGGTAGGTGGTGTAAGACTTCCCAACAATAGTATATGGCCATCTGAGATGCTATTCAGTCAGGAGTAAAAGTTTCTGTAGACTTGTCAAGACCTAATGGATCATATGTGCGATTACTTTCTATTGGAATATTGTAATCATATTGTTGTTATCATTGATAGGATCCAAACTTATGGAAGCATTTGGTGCCTGGGCGTGCTTGATGCTTGATCAACATTCTCATGGTTGGTATATAAATGAAACTACCACTAACATGTCTAAGCACTTAGGGAACCCATCCATGAAAGCTAGTTGTTGGAGGTGGAGTTGGGGGAGGAGAACAAAGTACTCAAATACTCCAATAAAAATCCCATATTGCTTGGTGAGACTTAGGAACCCATAATATCCAACCCTCATCATAGCATTGCTTTTGAGAACCTACATTTTGGTAGCTCACTCATTATAGCACTTGAGATTCTTGTTGGCTGGAATTTTCCATTGGTCCGAACCCTCAATGGGTAACCGAATGTTGACAATTATATGCTACCATTTGATAAACATTAGGGAGCCCACCCTAAAAGCTAACTATTAAGGTGAGATAAACCATACACTTGAATAATTTCTCGAACATCCTGTTGTATTCGATATGGGATTTAGGGATGTCATAATTCCTAATTTTTTGAAACTTGGCATTTGATGCCTGTTAGAAGTTCCACATCATTAGAGATAAGACCAATTCACAGTATATAAGTAGGTGCAAACTTCACCTTACAAATCACTTTTTGTGAGATTAAGTTAAGTTTAAAGTCCACTTCTTAACATGGTATCAGAGTCATGAGTTAGAGTTTATACTAGCAAAATTTGTTGTTTGTTAAATTTATTGTTCCACCCATTATCAGATCACCTTTTAATGTCTAGTTCCACCCATGAGATGTATATATCTTGACATGAGGGGAGTGTGTTGGAATTCCTACATTTACTAGAGATAAGGTCAATTCACAATATATAAGTGAGTGTAAACCTCATCTTACATGTTGGTTTAGTGAGATTGAGTTAGACTTAAATTCTACTTCTTAAGAATGCCTAATGTTTGTGGACCTGCTAAATGTGTCTTTGTAAAATGTTCAGTTGCCAATTGAAACAAGATAATATTGCACACATTGGGCATACTAAGGCATATTAACAATTGGCATACTGAGCATGAGAATCCTACATACCAATGCATCTTATGCCCATTAATGGTGCTCACTTGTTCTAACTTTTGTTTGCATCACCTGAAATGGTTTAATGTTTTATAATTAGGATGATGGATATTTGTATTTTATTGAATACTTGTCCTGTCCTAACCCCATTAGCGGTGCTCACTGATCTAAAGAATTGCTGTCATTAATTAGATGATGTGGAATTTGGTTCGTTCGTCTTGGATATTGCATGTAAGTTGCAATAAGCGAAGAGTAGCATCAATTGCTGCTCTGTTGTCATCTATTATGCATCCTTTGGTATTTAATGATGAGAGCATGCACGAAACAGACAATGCACCGGGACCCCTGAAGTGGGTATGTATTCTCTTGTATAATTTCCTGTCTGTGTATTATCTCTGCTAATTTCTTGCAAATATTGACTAATTTATTATTGTCATGCATTTAGTTTATTGAAAATCTTCTAAAGGAGGGCATAAAGAGTCCTCGTACAATTCGTCTTGCAGCTTTGCACTTAACAGGATTATGGTTCTTAAATCCTAGGATTATAAAGTTTTATCTGAAAGAACTCAAGTTGCTATCTCTGTATGGATCAGGTACGGAAAATTTTAGTTTGCTGTATAAGCATGTGATTACTTGACTCTGTCTATTGTTTTATTTTAAAAATTATCTTATGAATTTGAGATTATCTCTTTCAGTTGCATTTGATGAGGATTTTGAAGCTGAACTTTCTGACAACAGTGATGCTAGACTGGAAGTCTCTATACTGGCCAGTAGTCCTGATCCTGAGCTGACTGAAGTGAGCTACTTAAGATTTAAAAGATTTGTCTAATTTAGTTATATGTTTCTCTACCTGAATTTGTTAAAGAATTAATACATTTTAGTTATATGTTTTTACCTGAATTAATGGTAGTCAGCATATGTTAAAGATTTATCTAATTTGGTTATATGTTTCTTTACCTGAATTTGTTAAAGAATTTAGTACATTTTATCTTAACTAACATGCTGACTACCATTCATTGCAATTGTATATTTTAAGAAAAAAAATATTGAACCTTATGACTTTGTAATAATTGGGCACTTCTATTGTCAGGCATTTATTAATACAGAGTTGTATGCACGTGTATCAGTCGCTGTTCTGTTTTACAAGTTGGCAGACTTGGCCAGGATGGTGGGATCCCCAAATGAAGATGCAGACTGTATTGCAGCACAAGCATCTGGGAAATCATTTCTGTTAGAGCTTCTTGATTCTGTGGTAGTAGATTACTATTATTATCAACTAATGCTAAGAAATAAATTCCATGCTAAATTTGAAGTAGGTTTTTCTACTAGATTATTTTGAAGACAGACATGTTTTGTATGTTATATTTGGGTTTCGGCTGCTGTGAAATTTTATTCTTGCTAATACTGTAAAAGTCATTTTTTCAGTGCCAGTCTTGTTGATATCTTGCCTCAAGTTTTGAAAGAATCCTGAGTTATTATGATTTATAAATTGATTGAGATCATTTCTTTCTCATACTGTCTAGTGGGTCTGAATAATGTTGATGTGTAAAAAGAAATATTTAGTTAGCATCAGTATTGCTTGCGATAAACTTACTGAGTTGAGAAAGGAACACTCCCAACTATTAAGAACATAAGTTTTTGTTATGATCCAGTTACATTTGCATAGTACTCAAGTCACACATCAGAAGTATGGAATTTTGGTGTGGAGTGAGTTGCATATAAGGTTTTGGCTCTCCAATCACAGTGCCTAGCTTTTGTGGTATATTTCTCACACAGCTTTATCAATTGGCCTTTCACCATCATTTTCTTTGACTGCAAACAAGTGGCTAGTGTTGATGCATGCTGGCATTACAAACCAGTTAAAGGCCCCGTGCATAAGGGTTTGTGGAGTGTGTTGAGTCTAGTGGAGAAAACCCAAGACCCACATTGATTAGAGAGAATGCCAAAATAAAGTATATAAGCAAGATTATTTTGGTACTATCTCAAAACAATTTGGGACTTGGGTTATTTCTGTTGGAGATCCCACATTGAGTTAGGCTTTTAAAGTCCACAATCTTAATAATTTCAAATAGACTCAACACACTCCATAAGCCTGTTTCCCATGCTTGTTTGTAGCCAAAGAGTCATGATGGTGAACCACTTTATCCAGACAACTAGGGCAATAATGTACGAAGTGAGGGAATATATTGTGAAAACATCAACTCCCACATTTTTAGAGATACTATCAAAATAAATTATGTAAATGGAGGAAACCCTCACCTGTTGTAGCTTTCAGGGTTTGGTTAGGCACCCAAAGTCTAAGAAAGTTCCACATTAACAGAGCAGGATTTTTGTTGGGAATTATTAGGCCTTGAGAATTATGACTGCGGTGCTATATTTGGTGGTATGTTTGTCAATTCTAGTTATTATCAATTTTTGAGCAAATAATGGTGACTTGTAATGTTGTAAGCTCAATTTTGATAACAAATGATTATGAAATTATAACATTGACTGATGCTAATGTGAATTGAGAGCATATGGTTTCAAATTTGGAATATGAGCATAATGTTAGCAAATTAACTGATATGCCTGCTGCTATATCATGCGAATTCTGGAGTGTAGTTTCTTTCAAATGATTTTCTTTTTATGCTTGTTTGAGTCTGTTCAAGCCCCCTTTACTGCACATTTTAATTTATTACAGAGTTCAGAAGGTTATTTTAGAATGTTTATGTTATTTATAACATCTGTTGATATAGGTGAATGATAAAGATCTTTCAAAGGAGTTATACAAAAAGTATAGTGCTGTAAGTATTCATTATTTAGCTTGATGAATTGGAAATGAAGCAGCCTGCCTTATTTCTGTTTGAAATTATTTTTGGAATGGGAGTTGGTATATTTGCCATGTCTTGTATGAAAGTGGGGAAAAAATGAAAAATACAAAGTAATGTTTGAAGCACAAGAGCCCTTTCTTCCATTGAACGCAAACATCTTTGCACTCAAGATCTTGTTTTCATTTGTAATCTCAATCATGATTTCAGAAGATGAATATATAAATCTTAAATTCTCATTTTAGATTTTTGTCATGTTGATCAAAGATGCACACAATTGATGTCTTGGTGTCTGCATTTTGTCTGGGGTCTGCACTTAATTCCTTGTTTTATAGATCATCGTTGTCATCTTTATGAGTAATCAAGTTCAAACAAATATGCATTCCTTGTATTCTTTTTGGTATCAAGCTGTGGAGGTCTATCCACTAATAAAGTTACAGCTTCATCACACCCTGGAACATTAATAGTTGGCTTAAAAATACAGAATTGCTTCTTAATTATGGTGCACCAAATCCGAAGCTATCCTCTACTCATCTAGAATGTTGCATTGCATAGACTACATGCTATGATTATTGAACTGAAAGAGAACTTTGATTCATTATGACCCATTACCTAAAACTGAAATTTTCAACAATGAGTAATTTATTTGGCATCAGTGTAGTATCATAACTTCTAACATTTTCTTGAAATTTACTTCCTTTGAAAATACTTTTCATGTTACTTGGTAACTTTGACTTCAAACCCATATTGCCATTGCACTATCTCTCAGTGACTACCACCAAGCTGATGCTAGAAATGGTCACCTTTTTGTTTCTGTGTAACTGGATTTATACTGGTCAGCCTTATGTTTTATAGAATGTGTCAAGATTTTCTGCTTTCAATGGTTTGAATATGGCATGATATGGGAACTTGTTTTATTCGTACTGGACTATTTGCTCTTGTCATCAATCAGTCATTGCAATATCTCATCTCATTACATTGTTGTTACAGATTCATAGACGTAAAATACGTGCCTGGCAAATAATATGTGTATTGTCACTATTTGTTGAGGAAGATATAGTTGGGAAAGTTTTAGAATACTTATACACATCTCTGAATGTAAGTTGACTTTGAATATTCTTAGTATTTACTTGCAATTGAAATATTTGATGTTAATTATTTAATAGTATTGGAAACCTGTCTTTGTGACCTCCTGTATGCCTATGCATGTTAGTACATTCTTTTTATTTAAATTTATTGAAATGTTTGATTAGATTTATTTTTATTTATAGCATCATTTCTTTCCTTGAAATTTAAGACAATTACCATGTTTTTCTTCCTCATTTTTCTGTGAGTTGCATTTTTAGCTTCTGTATTTGTGTGCTTAATTGTGTTTGCTTTGTATTTTTTTTTAAGTAGAAAACAGTTTTGACTAATAAAAGGAAAATTGCTACAGACATATCAATTGCAGCATATTATCAATTTTGAATTTAATACAGAACTACTGTTTTTCTTAAAGTTATCTACATGTGTTGCACTCGCTAATGCTATACATGACGCTATATTCGTTCTCTTGCAGAGAAATAACTTACCTGCTGTTCGTCAATACTTAGAGACATTTGCAATTAACATTTACTTGAAGTTTCCATATCTTGTAAGGCTTTCATTTTCCGCTCTATTGTCTTGTCATTTCTTCTTTGTATCGTGTCTGTATTCATTTGCAGTTAGTTTAGTTATTGGAATAAAAATAGGAGTCATGCCCAGGAGAGAAATCCTTCTAAAAGTGAGGATTAAAAAATATTCTCAATATATCCATAGTAATTAGGAAAAAGGTATCTTCAGAATCTTATTTATTTTAGCATATTTTTATTTCCTTTTTTAAAGGTTTTGGTTATTGCCAACAAAGATGATGAGAATGTAATTTGTGATTGATATAAAATATTTCTCTCTCCCTTTTCCATATATATATAATATAAAATGAAAGATTTTCTGCTGTTGCTTTACCAGAGTTTCTTGCTTCTTCTTAACAACATATTTTCTGGTTGTATTCAGTCACAAAAGCGCATAGTAGTAGGATTGGCAAAACAGATCCAATTTATGTGTTGAACTACCCAGGCCTCCTATTTTGTGACTTGGGTTGGGTTTTAGAATCCATTAAGCTTCTTAACTTGTCCTGTCTGACCCACTTCCAATATATGTTGAAACACACGGTTTGTGTTTTTTTAATTAACTTTTATAGCTAAAATTAAAAAAATGTTAACTTTCATAGCTAAAATTAAAAAAATGTTAACTTTCTTACTATTTTGTGATTTACTATTTTATGATTTTGATTAATTACTTCAAATTAAGTTTGTCACTGAGTGCAAGTTTATTATTTCTTGTAATTGTTTGGTTTGTCAACTGGCTAACCCACCTTAAAATGGGGTGGGGGGATTTGACCGACTTGCTTCCAGGTCAGGCAGGTTAATATCAAGAAGAACCAATCCCTTTTCGCTAATCCTACCTTGTAGTTTACACTTATGGTCAAAACAATGGGCCTTCCTATGGTCAATTATCATAAAAGTGAATAAAAAGAAATGAAATTTTAGTTGTGTATATGAAATCAGTTTTTGTATTTATTTTTTGTTCATTTTGTGTGGTGGTGAGAACAAGTGGCTATCCTTTCAGTTTCCCTGCGTTCAGATTAATTCATGAAGTTGACAGAGAACTGACTGCAATATATGTTCTTTTTTTTTTTCTAAATCTGTTATGTGCATCTTTTGCTATGTAACTTAATCTGTAAATTTTGTAATCTGTTACCTATCTGTTGAAATTATATTTTCTTCCAATTTTCATGATGTCTAATTCCCAGGTTAAAAAGCAATTGGTCGCCATATTGCGGGACTATGACATGAGGCAGCAGGTAAATTTTATTTTGATCTCTAGTTTACTATGTTATATTTTGTTGTTGTTAGATATAGTTGAATATAGTGAAAACTCCTCTTGTGTTGAATATACACATAGGATCCTCTATTTATAATAGAAGAAATATGGGTTAAGTCCAAAATACAAATAAGAAATATAAACAAACAAACTAAAGATAAGAGAAAAATATAATCTAAATATAATATCTCTAACACTCCCCCTCAAGCTAGAGCATATAAATTGTATGAACCAAGCTTGAAATAAATAAACTCATATTGAAATATATGATCTCTCTTCAAGAGTGTTCGACAAACATTGCAAAATTTCAACTAGCACCATGAAACTTCAAGTAGGATGACTTTGACAAAGGAAGACAATGACAAACTGCAAGGACTGGATTGCCATGAAGTAAGTATGGGGTCTGCAGTGGCTTAAAGCGACAAAATTACAGGGACTGCCATCACTGACCAATGGGGTAATGGGGCCTGTAGTGGTTGAAAGCGACAAAACTGCAGGGATTGCCATCTTTGACATACTCCCCCTCATGACGAACGGTGGAAATGATGATGCACCGATGACAAACCGTGAAAGTGGAAGATCACAATAGAGAAGAAGATAGCGGAAGCAATAGAGGTAGGACTAGGTGTCACTGCATTGGTGGCACAAGCAGCGGAGACAACGATTGACGACGGTGGCCGGTGACGGTGGCCGAAGATGGTGGTCGAAGACGGTGGCCGAAGAAAATGGCCGGAGACGGTCGCCGGCAACGGACGATGGCGGATAGCGACACCGGCGAGACAGAAACTAGGGACCGCCCATTAAAGTATAAAGACACAGGTTGAAAAAAAAAGACTTTTAGGGGGCCGCTGATGAAGACAAAGTAAAAAAGGATCAGAAAACCAGGCTTTGATACCAAGTTGAATATAGTGAAAACTCCTCATGTGTTGAATATACACATAGGGTCCTCTATTTATAATAGAAGAGATATGGGTTAAGCCCAAAATACAAATAAGAAATATAAACAAACTAACTAAAGATAAGAGATAAATATAAACTACTAAATATAATATCTCTAACAAATATATAGAGAAATATTGAACCAAATATCATCTATTATTAGGCATTGCTTATGTACCTTATTATTGTATCTCTTCATTATTTTTGGAAGTTGGATGTTAAATCTAACTCAATCTTATAAAATTGACATGTATTGTGTGAGGTTTTCACCTACTGATGATATACTACAATTTGGTCATATTTCTGGATAATGCACAATTTGCAGCACCCCTCTCACACTGAAGTCTGAACATCTTATGATTAGTCCCACAAACCTTGTTAGGCTGAACTTTAATACCATCCTAGAAAATATACTTTAAGCCTAAGTTAACTTTAAAATACTGACTTGTAAGATTAGGTTTCTATTTACTTATATGTTATAGTGTGGTCCTATTTGTAGTTGATGAATGATATCGAACAATTATAAATAAGAATATTCATGTGTACAAATCACACAATTACGGGCAATGCTCTCTACTCACTGAACTGTGCAAATTTTTCTTGTACAAACAAACAGCAATGCCTTAATTGAGGCCTAAGCTTCAGTAATGTCTGAATAGATGGATAGACTCTATGAAATAGTAAAAGAGATGAGGGGAAATCTCCCTTATGTGTCTGTGTATACACATAGGGTAATGTATTTATAATAATAAGAGTGTGGGCTAAGCCCAAATACAAATGAACATGTAAATGAAATAAACACAATATCTAACACTCCCCCTCAAGCTGGAGCATATAAATCATATGTTCCAAGCTTGTTACAAAGATA
>NC_028357.1:30232437-30302722 GCF_000741045.1 Vigna radiata var. radiata
GTATACACATAGGGTAATGTATTTATAATAATAAGAGTGTGGGCTAAGCCCAAATACAAATGAACATGTAAATGAAATAAACACAATATCTAACAGACTCCATTAATGTGTTAATTAATGCATTAACTCTTCAGTGTCATTTGTGTGTTTCCTGTTAAATTTTCCTGGCAAAATTGTAATCATAATTAGTGAGACTTGGTGTGAAAGTAAGATTGTCTTGTGACCTCATGGGGCTGAGTTCAAATGTTAGAAATAGTCCTTCCACTTGCAGGGTAAGGCTGCACTAACCTAACCTGTACTACTTGTCGGCCTCTTGCACTGGACCTCACTTATGTAATCACTGATCATTTTAAGTATTTTAAAAAAATTAGATGTTAAAATGATATTGTTTAAAGTATATGGGATTAGACGGATAAGGGACAAAAATCAGTTCAGCAAATCACCTACCCTTAGCCAAAGGCACAGTATTAATCTATGCTAAGCCCTTTTCATTTTCAACATAAACTATTTTCAGTTTATCACATCTTTTCCCTATTCTCTCTTGGTCTGAAACCATGTTTATTAATGCACACAGGATAAATATTTATCCCACGATACCAGGTTAAAATGATAGAGAAAAAAATATTCAGATCAAGAGAAAGATAAGAGAAAACTGAATTTTGTTATATCTGAAAAGCTATTTACTGCAGACTATAATATGCTCTTATATGGCGCATAATAAATTGTAGATGATATAGTGACAACTGTACAGTACTAACTACAGAAAGCTAATACACTTTAACTACTTATAGTAATTGAAACCTGACACTGCTTTATGCTTATTGAAATGTTGTAATTTTATTCTTAAATATGCAGGCACTATCTTCATATGTATTCATAGCAGCTAATGTCATTCTCAATTCATCGAAAGATGTTCAATCTAGTCATTTGGATGAATTATTTCCACCTCTTGTTCCATTGCTAACATCACATCATCACAGCTTACGTGGTTTTGCACAGGTTATTATTTACATATTATGATGTTGATCTCTGTCTTATACACACACATATGACTAATATAAATGGGTCATAATATCAGTGATTGTTGTTGCAGTTACTCGTATATCAAATTCTTCATAAATTGTTTCCATTTTTGAATTATGAACCTTCTGGGATGGTACCTTTAGAGAAGAGGTGCTTTGCAGATTTGAAGAGATACCTTGCAGGAAATTCTGATTGTGCACGGTATTATTTACTTTTTTCCCCGTTATATATGTGTGTTTATTTTTCTTTGGTGTGCATATAGATTTTGAATATTATAACATCTGTAAAACAGTCAGTGTTAAGTCTTTTTTACATTGCTCTTCAAGTATATTATATTTTATCCTTAATTTTGCGATGCTAGTATGTGACCTACTACTAAAAAAATGATTTTTGATGTCTTGGATTTTAAATTATAAAATCATGTCAGTTTCATTCCCAGTAGTTCATATTCTCTTTTCCTTCTAATATAAACCAGGAAGTCTCTATATTTTGCATTTGATTTCTCACAGCATTGAGAGAATATCTAACTGTAAAAAGTTGTGCTACTTTCTAACAGACTACAATAATTTCTTTGCACTGCTTTCTGGTGGACTAAACTCGTTAATTTACATAATTTTTCAGCTTACGAACGTCAATGGAAGGATATCTTGATGCTTATGACCCGAATAGCTCTGTCACACCTGCTGGAATTTTCATTAACCGAGTTGAGGTGAGGGTCGCTTTTGGTGATTAAATGTATTTGGACATTTATACAAATGGTACCCTTGAATATCTCAATTATAAGGTAGTTAATATTTGACGTTTAGTTTTGGATCAGTCAAGCACATGGTAAGGTGTGGTCCAGTTGCTCAGGCAATCTTGAGCCACCCACCCACACAACGTGTTGAATTTAATAAAGTTTCTCCTTGAGCCATACTGAAATTCTATCTGTACACTGGATATTACAACTAGTTGTTGTTTACTCACCATACCAACACATTTCCACTTTAAAACATGTTATATATTTTATGGTGGATACATTGTTGGATATGGGTTCTGCCTGGTCAACATTTATATCTATTTCCCAGGAAAATCTCCCCTTGGTTTTAAATAGAACTTATACAACACGGAAACTTTGACACATGTAGTCTCTAAAATGTAGGGCAGGGAGACCCAAATCTGTACATTAGATAATTATAAGTTATTTAATTCAAAATCATCTACAAACAAGGTTAGTCAATTATAATTGTTGAGATTAAAACAGAAATATATATTTCTAAAGGGCTTAATTGACCCTTCTCATGTTCTACCATTTATATTGATAAAGAGTTAATATAATAGGGAGATAGAAGGTCAAGAGACTGTCCTAGACTGCTAGGTACAATCATTATAGATAACCCAATACACTACTACCTACTTTAGTCCTTCTAACTACCCTAACATAGATAGACTTAGTAATTATTCTACAATTAAGATACACACAGCTCACACACACTAACCAATAATTCTAACAATAATAATCTAAACATATTATCGCCTAATACAAAAATGAATCTAATCCATGTATCTAACATCCAAAAAGTGAAAAGAGGATATCATTCATTTAAGACATTTCATCTCCTTGTTGATCACGCATTGGAAAAGGCATTTTAGTCGAGATTCATTTAAAGACAAAACAACAACTTTAAGAAATTTCACATTATATGAAGATATAATAGGAGTTCAAAGAAAACATTCTCAATAATACATATATAATCTAAATATTCGTGATCATATAAGATTTATTCCTTATTTCTATAATCATAATAGAAATTTATACAAGAAGTTTAGGGGTTTTTATTATATTAAATCATTGTATTTGGTCTTATCAACATTGTGTTGGAGCCATGTTGGAGACACAAAATGTCTTTTGAATTGAACAGTTCACCAATGTGTGTCAGACATAGGGACACACCACTTGAGAGGTGTGTCCGTGAGCAGCATTAAAATGTTAAAGAGTTCTTTTTAGTAAAATATTTTCTTTTCTTTTTCATTTTAATTATTGGTTCCTACAGATGTCATTTTCCACTGCCATTATTTAGTTCTGCAACTACGACACCGGGTGTATTGATGAAATTACCTTATTGAAGAGGAAGATGGAAACTGGGATTGAAATATGATATAATGAAAAGAATTCCCATTGTTGGCCCGGGTGTCCACTACGCATATGCCATATTTGTTGATATAGCACTTTAGAAGGTAGATGTGTGGGATGGGCATGCTCCAATACAGAAAAATGCATAGCAATACATTTTCCAATAGTGGCCATCACAGCTTTGATCATGGCAAATGTAGTCTTTTTTTTCCCTCAAAGGGTTTGCTTGTAAAGCTAGGTGAAAGATTCTAAGCTAGCTGAAGCTTACCAGTTATAAACTAGGAGTTGAAAAGCTCAAAGCTTGTAAGATAGCTAATTGAACTGAAAGTTTTTGGTAAAATTAGTTAATAAATATAAAATGACATAATAGTAGCTTATAAGCTAACTTATTTTCTTAAGCTACCCATGTAGCTTATGAGAATAACCTAAAAGCTACTAAAATAAGCCTGTGTACCAAACAAGTATAATTTGATCAAACAAGTTGATAAGCTTGTCAAGATAGCCAATAAGCCATTGGTTGACTTACCAAGCACACTCAAATTGCCACTTGGGAAGGGGTAGGGGAGCGAGAAGTTTGTGGAAGTGGATATTTCACTCTCACCTTTTCTGAAAAAAAAAAAATGGATACAGTACCTGTAGTTAGTTATTTCCATGAACTGCAACCAACACCCATACACTTCCACTTCATAAATGAGATCTGATGAATCACATGTGCGTAAATTACATTGCTGTGAATATTATTTATGGTGAAAATAATACCTACAATAATTTGCAGTTACCCTTCCAAAATATAATTACCCTATGTGCATTGTTTCTAACGCTCATTTTCAAGATGAGAAGTTAGATCATGTGTCAAGCTTCTTTCATATGTAGCATACCCGGAGGACCCATCATTGACTTGGGAACATTTTCCGATTACTCATTTGACTAACAAAACTGGCACTAATGTCTCTAGATAAAATATTATTTCCAGGAAGAATAATCTATTTCAATGTTTGTGGTCAATATGAATTAGCTTATATTTCTGATTTTATGATAGATTTGTTTATTCTATCTTTCTTTTTTGGTGTGAGAAGGAGGATGATTTTGAATGTGTTCCAACATCTCTCATGGAGCAGGTGCTCAAATTTTTAAATGTAAGTGCTTTTTTGCCATACTTGTCTAAAAGAGAGGTCATAGTTTTTGTTTCATCCTATACGTATCCTCTGTTGTTATAGGATGCTAGAGAAGACCTACGATGTTCAATGGCAAAGGATGTGGTTGCGATCAGGAATGAGACTCTGAATTTCAGTGCGTATACGAATAGCAAGGAAACTTTATCTGGTTTCATTGAAGGAACCATTCCTGTAGACATTTCTTCAGATTTCCAGAAAAAGGTTACTTTTGCCAAACATGACAAGGGGGACAATGCAGCTTGTTTCCTTTATGGCAATGATGAAACCTTCAAAAAAATGTCTGGTACGTTTGATTTTTCAGTAAATTATAAGGGAATGGAAAGGAACTGATGATCTAACTCCTTGTTTTTGATGGATAATTATGATTTTGCATTGTGTTGTCTGAGTTCCGCATGTTTTTATGTGATTCGTAGTTTTGTATTTACCAATATTTAATTTCAAGATTGCCATGGCAGAGATAGAAAGGGATGATCTCCTTCTCGACCAATTGTTGCAATCAAGAAGATCATCTTTAGAGCAACAAAAAGCTAGTCGACAGAATTTTATTCTTGTCGCATCTTTGCTGGACCGCATACCCAATCTTGCTGGGTTGGCTCGTACATGTGAAGTAAGTTACTTGTTCTGCTGCTGTCTTATCTACACTTTTTTTATTTTCATTTTCTATTTTTGGAGAAAAAAAGCTGTATTTTCTGTAATCCTTTTTTCTTTTTTTTTTTGTATAAAGCAGGTATTTAGAGCATCAGGGCTGGCCATTTCTGATTCAAAAGTGATGAATGACAAACAATTCCAACTAATCAGGTTTTGATGATAATAGATTTTTTGTTGTGCTTTATAGTTATAACGAACATTGAATGGATAATAATGACATACAAAATCTCTAGATTATGTTAGTTCATCATGGATGTGATTGCGGCATAAACACTTGATGGAACCATGTCAACCTATTTGGGTTTTCTAAGTGATCTTCATGATCTTAATAAACTTCTGCCTTCTTCTACGAGCCCTGCCATGGAATTGTAGAGTACTCAAACGATTTTCATGTTACTGGCTTTGTATGGCTTACTTGCAGAATTCTCAAGTTTAGGAACAAAATTTAGTATCTCCTTCTGCCCCCACTATGATTGTTGTTTGGTCCTCTTTGCTTCACATTCATGATTTCAATGATCATCTGTTTAATTGGGTCATCCAAGTGATCATCATGATTAATGAACAGAGTACTCAGACCTTTTCATGTTATGAGCATTGCATGGCTTTCTCGTACTGTACGCTCAAGTTCAGGAACAGAATTGCGAATCTCTTTTTGGCCCCACTATGACTGATTTTTAAGATTCAGATACATGAGCAACTGTTTGGAAAAATAGCAATTTTCTTGGCTATGGCCAATTCTCTTGCAATATGAGACTTTAAAAAGTGAGTGACTTTATTATTTTCATTCATATCAATTAGATTCTCCTTACCTTTATTTGTAGCAATCTAATCTTTTGAAAAAGGGAAATAAAGAAACAATATACTGAAAAATAATCTAGAAGATCCTACAAATATTTTCTCTAATTAGGAAGGTTTTATAGATATTTTCTCTAATTAAGAAGATTCTATAGACATTTCCTCTAATTACAGCACCCTCCTCAAGTTCGTAAATGAATATCAATAATTCTCAACTTGTCTACAAGATCTTGAAATCTACCTGGAGGGAGTCCTTTTGTAAAAGTATATCTGTTATGTGAAGTTCGGTAAGAACATGAGTTGTAATCACAACAAAGCCTTTGTTTAGATTATATTTGATAAAATTCTGTCAATTACAATGTGTTTGGTCCTATCATGTTGTACTAGATTATAGGCAATGTTCATGACAAACTTATTGTCACAATGTAGTTGCACAAGGTTGTCCACCTTGACTTTAAGGTCATCCAAAATGATTTTCATCCAGAATCCTTCACACATTCTTTGAACAAGAGCTCAGTTTTCAACTTATGCACTAGAACAAGATACTCTATCTTGCTTTTTGCTCCTCCACATTACCAAACTATCTTCAAGAAACACACAATACACAGAAGCAGATTTTTGTGTCAATAATAGAACCTGCATAATCAGCCTCAATATATATTTTCATAGTCAATGTGTCTTTCTTTTTTTTTCTTGGACTTGACTTCAAGTATTGGAGAATTTTGTCAACTGCTTGCATGTCTATCTCTCTTGGATCATGCATAAATTGGCTCACTACATTAACTGCATAAGCAATGTCTGGTCTTGTGTGATAGATTAATCATTTTTCCTAACAATCTCTCATATTGGGCCTTTTCTACAGGAGCATTTTCTTCACTTCCAATTTTGTGATTCTGTTTTATAAGAATTGTTGAGGTTCTACATCCTCGCTTTCCTGTTTCTTTGAGGAGATCAAATACATATTTTCTTTGGGAGATGAAAATTCCGTTCTTGGAGTAAGCAACCTCTAATCCAAGAAAATATTAAGTTTTCCTAGGTCTTTCATTTCAAATTGAGCTGCCAATTTTTCCTTTAATGCCAATTTTTCTGTTTCATAATCTCCTGCAATAATCATATCATTCACATACACAAGGAATAAAGTGAGTTTACCAGTAGAAGAGTGCTTCATGAATAGAGTATGATCTCCTTGGCTTTGTCTATATCCCAAAGAAACCATTGCTTTTGTAAATCTTCCAACCATGTTTTAGGGGATTGCGTAAGACCATACAATGTTTTCTTCTAGATTTCCATGAAGAAAGGTATTCTTCCCATCTAACTGGTGTAAGTCCTATCTAAAATGAGCATCCAAAGCGAGAACAACTCGAACTGTATTCATCTTTGCCATTGGGGCAAATGTCTCTTCATAGTCAATCCCATAAGTTTGGGTATATCCTTTTGCCAACAATCTAGCTATATAACTTTCTATTGTCCCATCAGCCTCATGTTTTTCTATTGTCCCATCACTATTATTTTTCACTGTGAATATCTGTCTACACCCTACTGCCTTTTTGTCTCTTGGCTTATCAACAATCTCTCAAGTTGAATTTCTTTCTAATGCATTCATCTCTTCTTTCATGGCTTGATTCCAATGTTCAAGTTTCATGGCCTCTTGGATTGAGGTTGGAATTTATGTGGTATCAATGACAACAATAAAACTTCTATGCTTATCTTGTTAGTGCAAACATATTGCTAAATAGTATATTTAGCACATGATGTTCTTTCCTTTCTCAATGCAATGGGCAAATCTTCAGTAATACTTACCTCCTTATTGTTATCTTCAGGGATCCTCACCTCTGGATTAGACAATTTTTCTTACTCGAGAGTCGAAGTGGGTCGTTTTCTTCTTTCATATTTTTTGCCAAAAAATTGTCTTTTTCCTTTTCTTCTTCACTGTGGACAATGGTAGTTTCATTGCTCAAATCCTGGGCATCCTGCAAAGGCAAACATGGTAATGACAAGGAGAGTTCATTCACTTCAAGTGTTTTCTCCTCCTAAAGTGGTGGACTGAATAAAAGGACTGTGTTTCATGAAAGGGGACATCCATGATGATCAAGATACGACGACTCTGAGGATGATAATATTTGTACCATTTTTTATTAGAAGAATATCCAATAAAGACAAATTTAATTACTATGGTCAGGATAATGAGAGTGAACAAAAACAACACATCCAAACCATTTGACTCTGGAAATAGATTTTCCGACAGCTGATCTTGCCACCACATGCAATTGTTGATAACTTGCATAATCTGCATCAGTGTAGGCTGTAAGAGTTAGCCACAACAAGTGTAGTAAGGCAGTTCCTCAACTCTCCATGTAAGGGTCATTGGAATGTAGTAACCTCACATTGTTCGATACATCAAAGGAGATCCAAAAAAATGGTCTTTTGTAAGACAAAGGACACTTGAGTTGTAGGGTGTTCTGATGCAAATGGGTGGATTCCCCCATTGATAGTAGTTCCACCTCTGCTTTTTTTTAATATATATATATATATATATAGGAGTAACCGTTGCTCTTTGAAAAAGAAGAAGTAAAAATTTGTAACCAAGTCTAGTGATCGAGCTACGACCATAGCTAGTTAGGAGCTCACATGGCTCAAATAGTTGCTTGAGGAACTAGAGTTTGGGGAGTTTACAGAGTTATTACTTAGATGTGATAATTCGGTAGTCAGGCACATTGTATGATATCCAGTATTCCAAGAAACGGAAAAGCATGTTGAGGTTGATTGTCTCTTTGCAAGAGAGAAAGTGATATTGGGAGAAACATTTGCTAGCTTTGTCAATTTCCATGATCAACTAGCATATGTATTTACCATTCAGCATGGGGTCTCAGATTAACTACTTATGTAACAAGCTTTGTGCATATAATCTATATGTTCCAGAGGTATGTTAAAAGTCTTATGGATACATAAGAATTCTATAGATATAGTAATTGATGATATTGGGATTAATTAAACTATTTTGTAATTGTGTTCTCTCGACTTGAAACTAAACAAATTTGATAAGGTCTATATATCATATGAAATTCATCATATATTTTTTCATTTTCTTGCTTCTAAACATATAGTCTGTTCTTAGTTTCAAAATGTTAGATCAACTCTGGATAAATAATTTACATAAACTTTGTGCATATAATCTATATGTTCCAGAGGTATGTTAAAATCTTATGGATGCCTAAGAATTCTATAGATATAGTAATTGATGATATTGGGATTAATTAAACTATTTTGTAATTGTGTTCTCTCGACTTGAAACTAAANAAATTTGATAAGGTCTATATATCATATGAAATTCATCATATATTTTTTCAATTTCTTGCTTCTAAACATATAGTCTGTTCTTAGTTTCAAAATGTTAGATCAACTCTGGATAAATAATATCTGTTTATCTCTTGAAGAACCTATCAATTAGAGATAAAACCAAATTATAGTATATAAAACCTGGTCTTACAAGTCAATTCTTTAGAATTGTGTTAGGTTTCAATTCTACTTTCTTAAGAGTATCAAAATATTGTAATATTTCATAGAACTTGTGCTTGGCACTTAACCTAACCTCCTAAAATCAGCAGCAACCTAATGATTGCTTAGAGGGACTTACTAATGCAAATTCAAATGGGCAAATGCACACTCAAATTTAAATTTAAATTTGAATGTAATAAAAATTGAGTGTAAGTGAAAAATCAAGTTCAGAGTGTGTGTGTGTCTCATGTTATAGAGCAATTTAATTCGTTGCTCTCTTATTTTCTCAATCTTTCCAAAATTTGTTTGTTCTTTGCAGTGTGACAGCTGAAAAGTGGGTTCCTATAATAGAAGTCCCAGTAGATAGCATAAAGGTTTACTTGCAGAAAAAAAAGAGAGAAGGATTTTCCATCTTAGGTTTGGAACAAACTGCAAACAGTGTACCCCTTGATCAGTATATCTTTCCAAAAAAAATGGTAAGTATTCCGAACTTCAGGTTCTTTAACTATTTTTTTAATGATTGGAGATATCGCATCAGCAGGAGTATATACACTGCTGTTTGGAGTTATCTTCCTTGAGATACTGTTTACTTTTACCATATACAATAGTGCATTTTCATCAAAATGTCCAAATTTGTATACATAAAATCTTATGGGAAAGTAGTTATTGGATTTTACCTTCTAATTGAGAACCAATGAGGCACACGATCATGGTTAAACAAATTGACCGGTCTGCATTTGCATTTTCTGTTTGTGTTTAATTGCATTCTAATTTGATTTTTTGTGCATGCAAATTTCTCTTTCTGCATGTAACTTGTGTAGTTGCGCTCTATTAATGTCTATATTTAGGAGACTAGGCAGCTGTTCTTTTTATATTTATTGTACAAGAATCATTAATCCTCAATTTTATGAATTAACTTTATTAGATCTTTTGTATTATATTTTAAAGATAAATTGCTCTTCTAATGTTATCAGGAGAAAACCTTTTTAGGGACAATATCTGTCGATAATCCATTGAAATATTCTGAATCTTACTGTAATAAATATTGTTTATAGGCATGGAGATCTCATTTAGGTGAAACAAATTATCCTATAATCATGTGCAGGGAATGCAATAAGTCTATATATAATCATGTATTCATCGCGTATGGGATGAGAAAGTCGATGCTAGGGCATACGGTTTCTGAAATGACCCTAGAATTTTGCTTTTCATTCTTAATCATTATTCCTTTACCTGTATGTCTAATGTCTTTGTATCTTGTATAGTTTTTTTGCGGTGTTCAATTCTTTGGACTGTATGTCCCATTGTCACCACTAAAAAAGCCTGGCTAACCTCGTTTGAAAAATTGTCGAGTTAATGTTGACCATTAAAACTCTGAATAGTGGCAGGCAGGAACTAATCTCAACTGATGTTAGAAAAATAACTTTTGTTGGTGTTGGCCGGAACCAACTGAAAAATAACTACATTTGACTTTAATTGGAAAGAATTGTATTTAACATGATCTGGAAAATATTGTTGATGTTGACAGTGAAAACTCTAACTAACATTAGGCAAGTAATAACACTAGCTTAGGTCGACAAAAACAATTAAGTTTGACGATATCAGTTGAAAATAAACACAAATGACTTCTGCTTGAATGAAACCCCTTCCAATCCAAAAAGTGATGTTGAGCTAACAATGCTCTGACTGACCAAGTTGACAGCATCTCAGTCGAGTTGATAATGTTTCAACCAAAATTGAACTGAGGATGCACCAATCGAAGGACAAATATAATAAGAAAGTGTATGAAAGCTTTCAAATTCTTACTTTTTTAAGTATGATTTTTATTTTTAAGTAATCAAATTACCTAAACATGTTTAAAGAATTTCTTTTCCTTTCAAAATTTCTTGCTCAAATAATATATTGTCTTAGAATATTTCAAATTCTCTATAAAAATAATTACGCTCTAAAAGTTCACCATTTAAACACATTATTTGGGATTTATGAACTTCTAATGGATAAAGAGCGGTTTAGAAGATCTGAAATTTGAGTGGAATAAACCTGAGACTACTTACATAACAAGTCACACTCGTGTTGTAGTGTACATACACTTCATGAAAGATGGATAATGGGACAATTTTTCATCGTGCCATATGGAAATCAGCATGCAGATGTACTGTTGAAAGGATGGAGTGGTGCTACTTGCAGATGTTGTTAAGTTGGGAATGAATCATATCGGCCTATCAATTTGAGAGTTAGAATCTCCTGGGATTGGCCTGAATAGAATATTTTTGGAATCGCTGACCTATATCTTAAGAAATTAAAAGTATGTACAGTAGTTTAGGAATTTCCTTTTAGATCTTTTATTCTATTTAAAGAGAAATTGTGGAAATTGTAGAAGTGGTGGCATAATTGGTTTCTAGATTTCATAAGGTAGAAGTGGTGGAATGAAATTGTGACTTTCTGAGATAAACTAGTTGTGGAAAAAAAATTGGGTGGTGGCAACTATCTTCTGTAGTACTCTTAATATTGAATGAAGGTGAAATAACTAGACGTAATCCTTTTTAGTTGTGCAAAGATGTACCTGTGGCATCTAATTACTCCATCAATATGTATTTAATTGGTCCTCCCATACCACATTTTGCTTTCAAATTGACTCCTAATGATATCAAATTAGTAGTTGAAGGAAAAAACTAATGGAGTTATCACTGAATGACCAATGTGATGTTTTTGGTAAATAAAAGACCAGTATCATGTGTGTGTATGGTGGCCTGAAATGAATATTTAGTTTTTTAAAAATAAAATTAATACATTTTACCGTTGTTATTGAATTTTTGTTCCTGGTGGATGAGAAGCTTATTGCGGCTATAACTGTTTAGTCAAATTTTATTTAGCGGGGTGAGGGGAAACAAATATTTCCGTGCTAACTGATTGGCTATTTTTCTCTATCAATCTCTGATATTTTCCTATATTTAGGGCACGTGTATGCCTCATTTCTAACATTCACATGTCCACTTTTGAATATATTATTTGTTTGTTTTCTTAGGTCCTGGTTCTCGGCCGAGAGAAAGAAGGTATACCCGTGGATGTAATTCATATTTTGGATGCTTGCATCGAAATTCCGCAATTTGGAGTTGTTAGATCTCTCAATGTTCATGTCAGTGGTGCAATTGCTCTCTGGGAGTATACTCGACAGCAGAGATCACAATAGCCCGTGACTGGCAGACTAATTTTGCAAGCCAATTACGTTGTACTACACTTGTAAAATAAGTTAAACTATAGGAATTTCCTTTTGTTGTAAATTAATGTGTTCTGTTTTTTTTACTCTACAAGCATGCTAGAGTTAAATATAGCAGAGAGGTTTTTCGAGGTTAGGGTTTTGCTCTTTGAAATATTTATTGTATTCTATACTTCGAAGCGTGGTGAAGCGCCACAAAGGGGACTGTCGACGCAAGTGGTTATAGTACGCTGTTTATATTTCCAATAACTTATGAGGCTTTTTATGAATCCTTTAGATTTTGTAAAGTGAGCATAGGATAAAAGTTGAGGGATATAAATAGAATTTTATCAAATGACAATATATAATCTGGATATGTTAATTTGGTTTAAAATCACCGAAAAGAGAGAAAAGTCTGGATGAACGAGGTGAATCCACTGTTCTTACATTCTGTTGTCATGTCAGAAAAGAATGTGTTTTATGATCATTTTCAAAGGCTTTCTCCTAATCAATTATGTTGCTACATAACTTTATCTAAATGAGTTTCCTTTTCCCTTATTTTTAACCTTTTTATCTCTCTAATTTTCTTCCTTTACACCAAAGGAAATTAAATGAGTCTCAGAAGTTACAGTCCCTTTTCCAATTTATTGATCTGAATGTCTCGATCTATATTCGACACCTTAAAAACTTTTATCTCAGTATCTCTCTCATCCGTGGAAAAGTCGGTTGGTTATATTATTTTGCTTTCATTCATCGCCAGTCGTCAACAATTTTCTATTATTGGTATTATTTACACAAGAGATAATTTTCTATTATAGCATATATTTCTTAAAAAAAGAGAGGAATGTATTAGTAAATCTGAGAAATAACATTATTTCATCGTTACTATTTGTATCTACGCTATTTTTTTTAAAAAAATTCAATTCCCCGGAGGCTGTGCATTCAAATAAAAAAGGTTAGTCAATGGAGTATTAATGTTTTTTTATCAATAAATATTAGTTAATATTTTGTTCAAAATCTTTTTTATCTTTCATTCTAAACTCATCTTATACCAAATGTTAATCATCCTTCTTTCTAAATTCATCAAGTTAACCTTATAAACCAAATGTTAAAAATCATAGTCTCTTTCACCTTCTTTTCCAACTTAAGGACTAAGCCTTCTTATAAGTCTTTCAATGGAGTATTAAGGATTTTCTATTTGAGATTAACCATATTATTAGAACGTTGCCTGGAAAGAGTGGGACACTGCCGACGTGAAGATAAAAAAGAATATATCTAAATTGAATATTTGAAAATCCTTGAAAAGAAATTGTATTTGTACAACAAAAATGTTCTAGGAAAAGATATATAAGAGAATAAATATGAAATAAGAACACTGATGTACAGTAACCTTAAGACGCATACGCATTAGTAGAAATAACCGAAGACCATTTCAGTGATTGTGTGATGGTAGATAAGAAGTTTAATCCAATCAAACGATATAAATTCTTATTTGAATCGAGATTGGTGACATTATACCTTAAGAGATGTGAACCACCAGGATAAAATTGACCCTGAAGCTAATCTTGTTGATAACACATTCCATACCAGAGAATTAAAATGCATCAAACTCCATAGTATCAGGATCTATAACAGCAGATCATTCTCATTCCATTTCCAGAAAAATGTGTACCCATATGTTTCTTCTTATTCTCCTTTTTCTTGGCTTTTGAACATGACCTTAGGAACCTCGGAATCAGTAGTTTCCAAGTGCAGCTGCCAAAACATGTTGGCTTTTTCATGTTGGAAGGGGCTATCTGCAAGACAAGGAAACGGCCCTGTAATGTAATGATAAATTCAGAAACATCGTATATAAAAATGGGAAAAAGATCAAGGATAATTAAAAGAAAAATGGTATGCACCCTTTCATAAACTTGAGAAGATGATAATAGAGAATGAATGTGTACCTGGGTTGGTGGGTGAAGATTGGTGTTTGTAACCCACTTGGAGAATGAAGGTGCTGATAATGCTCCTCTTGCAGACTGACGTAGCAGATGAGAGTAGCTAAGCAACCCTGCTCTTCTTCCACATCCCATACTGATAGGGCCATCAATCTTATGCTGATGTTGAATTGAAGATGATCTCTTCTTCCTAGGCTTCTCAACGTATACCCTCACTACAACCTTTTTGTTATTGCAGAAACTTACCTATAAATCATATCACATATCAAACTCATATCACACACACCACAAAACCACTCACACAACATCAACAACTCATTTACCTGTTTCGTTGGCATCTTACGATAATGGAGGATACCAAGGCTTTATGACAATCTATATATAACCATATATATATATATATGCATGATGCAGGCCTAGGACAAGGAGATGTTACTGATAGATACTAATATTTATGTAGAATTTATAAGTGTATGTGTTTCTTTGGGTGGAACGAAATTCCATTTGAGGAAATTATCAATTTATTTATCGTGATCTTCTATGACGGGCCCAGTTATATGGTGCAGCGACCACATCAGCTTAAATCTGGGATTTTATATGGCAGTTTGTTCTTTGCTTTGTTTTCCCTCAACAACATTCATTTGATTGTTACATTCACCCACCTCACACATCTGCTTAAATACTTATATGTATTATTCTTATTTTTTTTAAGGTATTTAAAAAATGTTCAAGTGACTAATTGAACTCCTAAATCATGAATAATATTGCAATAAATTAAATATTTTATATATCTATGTTATTAATTGATTTTAAATGATTCTTTGTAGGTCTTTTGGCATTGTAATTCGACGGACATTTCACTGTGTATCTCTAAAACTTTCAGCCTATACTCTAATTTTTTTTTTAAATGTCTAAAATGTAAAGATATTCAACAAATCTCAAATCTAGTTGTTCGTTGAAATTTAATTAAATTTTCATCAAATTTTGAAATTCGACAAATAATCTATAAATTTGATGAAATCTCAATTAGATTTTAAAATTAGTTAATATACAATAATAAATTTTGAAATTTATTTAAAAAATTATTTTCAATTTTTAATTTAAAAATTAAGTAATATTTTATTTAATTTAAATTTTTTATATAATTTAATATATTTAAATATATTAAATCAAATTTTATATTATTATTCTAAGAACCAAGAAAGTGGGTTAAAAAAGTGGATTGATGTATTAGACTAATAGAACCAAATTTTAACAGTATAAACAGATTTTTCCAAAACAACCTGGTTCATTAGTCTACTTCTGCTATCTCTCTCTAGAGCTCAGTATTTCAAGTTCTCCTCCTTTTCTCTACCACTTCTTCTCACTGAGTTGCTGGAATTGCAATCAGGAGGTGCCTAAACGTCCACGGCGTAGAGGGCTACATAACCGACTGATTGCATTCGCGATTTTAGCTCGTAAGCAATTATTCCCTTTCTCTGCTGTTCTTAAGCCTGAACATGCAATCTTAGTTGGTTGCATGTGAAATTCGTTCCCTCTCTTCATTTTCTCTATCCATTCTAACTCTAAGAATAATTTCTATCACCTATTTGATAGTCTGTAGGTCCTGTTGTGTTCATCGCTGTGTGGGGTACTGTTTAGGGCGTTCTGGTGAGCTGTGATGTGAATTTAAGGTAAGGGGAGCTAGAATACTTATTTGAAGTTGGTTGCATGAGATATATGTATGTTGTTGATGTATTTTTTGAGTTTTTAGAAGTAGAGCAACATGAACTAAAATGTATAATCTGTGAAACTGTGTTGTAATGCCATGGAATGAATTTAGATGTGTTTAATTGCTTTGATTGGACATGTTGGAAGTGTTTGAGGTGAAAATTTTGTTTTAGTGTTGATTTGATTGAAAGTAAAGTGTTTAGGTAGGGTTCTAGGTCATTTGAGAGGAAGTGAGGTAGTGAAATCGAGAGTTAGGGGTTCTGGGTATGAATGGGTTGTTGGGGTAGTCTTAGCAAGTGGAATGTGACTTGTTTGAGTCGCCAAATTTGTCAAAATAAGTACAGAGTGTTATAATTGGATTTGGGGTCCTCTAGTAATTGAATTTGATGTTTTGGAGTAAAATTTGAGTTGTAATCACTTTAGAATTGTAGTAGGAAGGTTTCGGAACATCTAGACAGGTTTATATAAGCATAAAATACGAATTAAAGGTGTTAGAAGTTGGTAAAAAGGCCTAGAAATGGTTAAGGGGTGTGTGGGTGCATAATTCTGCAGAACTTACGTTCAGCAGATTATGTAGACTCGTTATGCGAATGGTCTCGCATAGCGAGTCCCTGTAGAGAGTGCTCTGTATTTGAGTCATTCGTTGTGCGAGCTGGTGCTATGCGAATGATTGGAGGGTGCTACTATTTGTCTTGTGATGCGCATAGTGAATCTTGTCGCCTTGCGACTGGTAGTGGCTTTGGATGAATGTTAAGTTAATTCGAAGAGCGAGAGGGGGCGCATAACGAGTCTTTGGGAGCGGTGGTCTCTGTCCAAGCTCTTGGATAGCGACTTGAGTGCGCCATGCGAGAGACTTGAGGTCTGGTACCTCTGCAAACTAATTCGCCTTGCGAGTGAGGGTGCGGTGTGCGAGAAATTCCTGTCTCGCCTTGCGACTGGGTACGCTGAGCGAATCCTCTAAGTCCAGTTTACTCTTGAGCTATTTGTTTTAATTTGAATTAAGTATGTGTGATGATTTAAATACAAAATATGATTGTTGTGATGTTGTTTAATTGCAAGTGTATGATCCTAAAGGTTATGATTGGTCTTGAATGTAACAAGTGCGGGTTCTTGGACGTAATTCCATGATCATCAAGGGGAGGATCCATGGTGGTGCCCTTAGTATGTTTTAGAATGATTTTCATGGTAGCTCAGTCTTTGGGGTTATCCTGAAACTCCAATGGTCTTTCTTCTCATGTAGAAAGGATTGATTCATGTCGTGAGGAGTAGTAGGAGGTCTTAGTCTTGGAGGCTTCCAGTATGCTCCAAGGCGCTGTATAGACTAACCTCGTGAGTGTGGTAGGGTGAAACCCATCGGCAACGACTTTGCAAAGCAGTAGAAGCCACCACGAGTGCATGACCCGCCATAGCTCGGCAATCATTCTAAGTCCGGACGAGTCAAGTTAAGGTGTAACAAGTTGTGATATGTTATCCTATATATGTGAATTAAACTTGCATGTTGTGTGTAATTGTTATAACATGATTTTTGTATATCTAACCCACCTTTGCTTTTGCGTTGTGGCTTGTTTGTGTTGTGCTTTTCTTTTGCAATGATCATCCACTTGTATGTGAGCAGAGCGGGCCCTGTAGGGTGATGATGCTGCAGCTTAATTTAGTTGGGAATCCCCAGATATTTTATGTTATTTTGAAATGCTCTGTTTTGGATAAAGTTTTAAATTATGACCTCTTTTGGATGACTTTAAATTTAAGACTTATTTGCATGTCCTTAATTGTTCTTTAATATTATAATTGTGGACTACTATATTATATAGTTTCTATATAAATGGGGTGTTACATTTATGATATCAGAGCAATTCTTTCTTTATAAAATCCTGTAGGGTATGTGTGTGCCTTGCTTATGCTTGTGTACTCTTAGTTATGTCTAGAATGGTTGTCCTTGTTTTTTTGAGTTTGACTGATGGTCTTTTCTCTCTGTGTAAACAGAAGATGGAACCTAGGCCTGCTCTTGCTCCACCCCCTCAACCTAAGCTGTCAGAGTCAACAAGGATGTTAAAGGTTGTACTTCAAGCGATGCAGTAGCAGAATGCTGCGTTGGTGTAGCAAAATACTATAGCCTTGCAGAATTTGGAAGCTGCGAGAGTGTCGACTGAAAACACTCAGAGGCAATTTGTAGAAGTGATGACTAGTGGCAGAGCTAGTGCAGGCCCTTCTTCATCTTCTCATCCTCAACCTCAAGAATGGATTCTTGAGAGTTTCTTACAACACCATCCCGCCCAATTTAATAGGAAGTGTAGCCCAGACGAAGTTGATCACTGGTTTAGGGACATGGAGAGAATATACAATGCCAAGAGGTGTCCAGATGAGAATAAATTAGCTTATATTGAGTACTTGTTGACCGGGGAAGCCGACAACTGGTGGAGTAGCATGAGGATGATTCTGGAAGGGAGTGGAGCTCTTATTACTTGGGAACTGTTCAAGAAGAAGTTTTACACTGAATATTTCCCAGACAACGTAAGGTTCGATAAGGAGATTAATTTCTCCAATTGGTACAAGGAAATATGTCAATGGCAAAGTATGCAGATCAGTTTAAACACTTACTCCAGTTTCATACATTAGCTATGGATGAAGAGTGGCAATGCAGAAAATTTGAGAATGGTTTAAGAGGAGACATTAAGCTGCTAGTGAAAAGGTGCGTATCCAAGAGTTTCCCACTTTGGAAGAGATAACCTATGTGATGGAGAAGACCAAGAAGGAAGCTGAAGGGCAACAGAGTCAGCCTGTTAGGAGTGGGGGACCATTTGGGTCTCGTGACAAATTCAGTTCTTGGAGGGCTCCTTACTCTAGACCATCCTCTTCCGGGTCTAGAGGTTTATCCTCCTAGCCATCAGTGCACTCAGGGCAGTCTAGCCACTCAGGAGGTCTGCGATGCTATTCTTGTGGAGGGCCACATCTACAATTTGTTTGCCCACATATGAGTGCATATCAAAAGTGTAATGTTTGCCGAGGTGAAGGCCACTATGCCAGAGATTGTCCTACACTCAGCAGGATCACAGACACATAAGGCGGGAGATATGTTCAGAGGGGTGGTGTTAGACCACAAGCGACTGGAAAAGTATATGCCCTGACTGGAGCAAAGGCAGTTAGTCCTTAATTGCAAATTATGGCCTCTTTTGGATGACTGTAAATTTAAGACTTATCTACATGTCCTTAATTGTTCTTTAATATTATTGTGAACTACTATATTATATAGTTTCTGTATAATTGAAGTGTTACAATTATCATTTTTCGTTTATTTAATTTTATTATTACTTTTATTTTAATTATTTTTTTATATTTCATATTTTTAATATAACTATTATAATAATAAAAAAATATTTTAATAATTATTAAAGTTTAAATATATATTAAATAAAAAACAAAATTAAAAAAATTAAACGTAAATTTTAAATTTAATAATAATCTAATTTGAGTTAAAATTTTGATATCATTTAATATATATATATATATATATATATATTAATAATTATTAAAATATACTTTCATTTATCATAATAATAATATTATAAAAATTAAAATTAAAATAATTGTAATAATAAAAAACAAAAATTAAAAAAAAATAATATAAATTTGGTTTAATATATTTAAACATAATATATTATATTAAAATATTAAATTAAATTAAATATTTATTAAATATTGAATGAACACAAAATTTTAAAAAAATTGTTAAACGGAATCTGTTAACATATATTAACGAATTCCGAAATTCCTTCAACAATTTTTTTCAATTTTTTATAAATTTAAAATTTAATAATATTCTTATTTAAAATTTTGATATTATTTATGATATGTTTATATTTTATTAATTATTAAAATATAACTTTTCTTATTGTAATAGTTATATTATAAAAATAAAAATAAAAATAATTAAAATAAATTAATAATAACAACAATAGAAAAATAACAACAATACAAATTCTGATTTAATATATTTAAATATATTAAATTATATTAAATTAAATAAAATATTTATTAATTTTTAAATTATAAAAAAATTTAAATGAATTTCAAAATTTATTATCATATATATTGATAGATTTTGAAATTTCACTAAAAGAATTTATTAAATTAAATTTAATGAAATTTTTGTCAAATTTTAAAATTCGATAAAAATTGAGTCAGATTTTGAAATGTGATAAAAAAAAATAATTAGATTTTAAAATTTGTTTAGTATTTTTCTATAAAGTATAATAAATATTTTAAGAATAATTAAAAGGTTTAATCATTTACGAAGTCCTTATTTTTACGTGGAATTTCAATTTCGTCCCGTTCTTTTTAGATTTCTCAATTGGGTCCTAATTTTCTAAAAATTGCAACAATTGGATCCTTTCCCTTAAATTGGCTTCAACGACGTTAGTGTGTGTTTGACATGGCAGGCTGGAGTCAGTTTCTTAACTGGCGTGACTGACTGAAATAGGGGCACCTTAATTGATGTGGATGATTCTCATTCTAGTAGTGGTGCATGGTTCACTATCTGGTCTCTAGTTGTTAGTGGCGGTGAGGCGCGATGATGAAGGTTGAGGAGCTTCATGATGGTTCGCCCTCACGATGGAGGGTTTTGCAAGTGCAAGGAAGATGAACGAACCTAGGTTTTTTCGTCTCAGGGATTCATTGAGTGCAAGAAAGGATTTGGGGGTTTTCTCTGCTTGTAGATTCAGGCGCAAAGTAGATGATTGTCTCTTGTTTCTAGTTGCGCGACAGAAAGATGAACTTGCGAGCAAGGTGATTGATTTCGCATTTGGTGGCTCAGAAGAGTTTTGGGGTCATGGTTCGATTAGGTTTTCTGATTTGGAGATTTTTTGTATTAGGGCTCTATAATTTCTAGGTTTGCAAGTGAAGCGAGGATAGGTTTGGGGAAGAACTCGCAGTGGGTTTCATGGTTCGATTGGGTTTTCTGATTTGGGGATTTTTTGTACTAGGGCTCTATGATTTCTAGGTTTGCAAGTGAAGCAAGGATTCGAAGAAGAGATGACACTATGGAGGTTTCGTGCATGTTTGAGTGGTGTTCAGGCGAAGATGAACTATGGTGGAGAAGTTGTGCATGGTTGACGGAGTAGAAGATGAACCATGGTGACTGCTAGTGACGACGATGCATGGTGACTGACAGAGGAGTTTGGTGGTCCGGTGATGGTGGCGGCACAAGGAGGTTGGTAAGAGGATTAGGGTTCTGATTTGGCAGGAATGATGAGGTGGTTGCCTCACATTGGTTTCCTCACCACCATTAAGACCAGATTGTGAATCATCCACGTCAATTGAGGTGCCCCTACCCACGTCAGTTAAGAAATTGACTCCAACGTGTCACGTCAAACATACACTAACGTCGTTGGAGTCAATTTAACGAAAAAGATCCAATTGTTGTAATTTTTAGAAAATTGAGATCCAATTAAGAAATCTAAAAAGAACGGGATGAAATTTAGATTTCACACAAAAATAAATATAAATGATTAAACCTAATTAAAAATATCAAATGAAAGCTTGGAATACTGGATAAAACGGCTTTGCCACTTCATGCTAGGGTAATCTATAACCACTATCCATGTGTATTCTCTACCAAAATACATTATGCACACGCATAGGCATAGGCTGAGTCCATAAACCATGTTGCATCATCAGTCTGCAATCCAATATATGTTCAAACACGCTGCCCAACATGTTTGCACATCCTTCAATGTTTTCAAATTTATCTTCTAATTCAGGTTATTCATATCACAACAACAATTTATCTTTTTCCTCAATTAGACTGATTGTGTCATGAAAAATTTTGTTTGGGATAATCTTACAATACTCGCACACCCTTTTATCATGGAAAATGATTGTAATTATATAAATATATATAGTTTGAGTTTATATCCTAGTTTAGATGTAGAAAGATACCTTCTTTTTATATAAATTGTGTGAAAGTATGAATTTTTATTTTATAAAATTTACAAGGTCTTATATATAGTAACTAAGTAATGCAAAATTAATTTTAATCATAAAAAGGTCATGTTCATGTCCATGTAACATCATCGCCACAAATTTTGAAAGTATGTAAATTTATCTGTGTCGGATACCTTGTGGACACATATGCTGACCCCATAAACAAATAGGTGCATAGTCAGTCTGCTATCCAATATATGTTCAATGTGAACATGTTTGCACATCCTTCAATGTTTTCAAAAATTTATATTCTGATTCAGGTTATTTATGGTGAATTCAACAGTATCGATGACAATAATTTACCTTTTGTAATTCTTACTTCCAATTTCCCAAAAGTTCCAACTTCCCAAAAAAACCTTAATTGGACACGATAAAATAACTTTTCTTCAATTGGACTAATGTGGATAAACATAAAAATATTCTTTAACATAATGTAATTAAAAAATTTCTTACACACTCACACTTAATTAAAAATTTTGTTTTGGGACAATCTTTACACATATAATTATTTATAATTAGGAGAAACATAGTCATGTGTCACAACAATCACTTATATAAGATCAAAGACAAAGGTAAACTAGTAAGATAATTAATAATGGGATTAGTTGAAGCTAATGTCAGTGATATAAGAAGTAATCCAATCATTAATATTCAGCATAGTTTGGAGGTAGGTAGATGTGTTATTTCGAGATGTGTAATGAGGTGGCGACATCGATCAAGGGTTCTGTTCATACACTCAAGCATTATATTTTTTTCAGAAGCACAGGAAATTTTACAATGATGTTGGTCATCTTGCTGCGTTGCTCTGTCTCGTGCTGTAATTGCTTTGAGATGCTAAAAACGCCTTATCGTGTCCTCAGTCATGACATTGTCCAGTCCCTATCCGTTACCTTTGCACTTAACTACAAGGATTTTTTGTTACAGCATTTCACTTTTATACTCAAAGAGCTTTTTATGTAAGAATAGTATATCATATCAATAAGAGTAACACTCCATCAAAGTATCGGTTAAAAAATTTACAAAAGTCATCGTAAGGATCAATGGGAGAGCTAAAAGTGTCTAACCACTGAACAATAATAAGAAAAATGAGTTAGTAGACAATAAAATTAAAACAAAATAATTACAGCCTATAAAGCCTTCCTAAATAATACAATTGAATTAAAAATTAAAAATTAAAAATCTCCATAACACATGTCATTCTCCATAACACATGTCATTCCTTCATGACAGACAACAAAAAGAAGCATAGAATAGTACATAATTGATTGTTGAGTTTGATTCAGGTATGATGATGATCAGATTTAAATTCTGAGATTTGATTTGGATGTCAAGGTCTCCGTAAATTTCTAAATTCATAATATAGAAAGAAGAAAGAGTTAAAAAAAAAAAAGTATGTTCTTTCTTGTTTAATGAAGAATTTGATATTTCGGTTCGTCACTAAAAAACAATTCTATTTTTATAACATTATTTTAATAACATAAAATGATTAAAATAAGAGTTAAAAAATATAATTACTAAAAAAGAATTATTGATTTCTAAAGAAGATTCTATATTTAAAGAACAAAAATCTATCTATATTTTCCTTCACCTTCAATCTCACGTTAAAATAACAGGAAAGATATTCATCTTAAACTTACATTATTTATAGTGATCATTATAAAAGAAAAAACACACACAAAGACAAAAGCAAACATAAACTAATATATAAAAAAACATACTTAATTAAAGCGTAAATATTACATACCATAAATGAATCGAACAATCCTAAGCATGCAGTTCTAGACTAATTATCCTGATACAAGTATTGATATTGAGCTATGGTGGGTCAAACACTTGTGGTAGTCTCTACTACTCTAGAGAGTCATTGTCAATAGTTTTCACCCTATCACACACAAGATTAGTATGTTAAAGTGTCATTTTGACAAATGGAGAAAAGTCTCTCAGACTAGGATCTCATGCTACTCTTCTCCACATAACCCCCTTCTCTACTAAGATGGAACGATTATTGGAGAGTTAGGATAATCCCAAAGACTGAGCTTTTTACATCAACACCTACACTATAGGGCACCATCATGGAATCTCTCCACGAGAGTCATAGAATTACGTCCTTCTACCACGAACATGATCAACACACATATGCATCATCATCATATATCATACCTCACCATATACATAATCTTGTTTCCAATTCATATTATAAATAAATTCATACATCACAATAAGTATTATAAACAAATCATTCAAACAATCACATACATTGAACACACTTTAAGAAGTATGTAAAAACTTAGTTGAAAATTATGATATTTTCGCTCAGCTATAAAAGTGTTAGCAAGCCCACTCGTTCAGCCACCATGGCTAGCTTTGTGAATATAGAAACAACGAGTTATGCTTGCTCAACGATTACACTCACTCAACTAGATACAGTTCTACTCGCTCAACGAGATTGTGGAGTTCTACAGCATCAATTTTGCAAAATTTGCACCCCTCAACTCTTCATGACCTACTATATGCACTTTCACCAACTTCTAACACTTTGAGATTGACCTAACCAAAAGTATATAAACCAACCTAACATTTTGAATTGTTTTATTACAAGATTTCAATCGAAAAATAACCATAACCACACTTTAGAGACCAAAATTAAACTTCACCAATTCTAACTCATATTTGAACAACTTAGGGACTCTAACAAGTAAAAAATGACTTACCAATACCCTCTGAAATGACCATTTTGACGCAAAACCTATAATTCAAAATCTCACTAGTTCAAACCCCCAAAATACACTTAAACAACTTTGTAAACGCTCGAAAATGACTATCACTCCATTCTAACACACATATCAGCTAATTTTCATCCTAAACAAGTTACAAATGACCAAATTAACTATCATAAACCACAAATTCTCACTTTAGACGGGTATTTCAAAAAATCACCTCTCAAACCTCCATTTTAGACCAAATTCACCTATAACTATATTCACACCTTTACTCTTAACATTTCAACCAAAACTAACACCAACACAATCATATCAACTGCATTCACAAGGTTACTCCAAGTTCACACAAGATTCACACAAAGAATTAACACTAAAACGATCATTTTAGACATAGCCAACAATGTACAAGAATATACATACCAACAATCATAATTTCATACATTATAATCCAATTTAAAGACAAACATTAGCTTCCCTTACCTTACAACGAAGCTACTGAGCTCTATCAATGTCGAAACCCTTGCTTAGAGCTTAAGAAATCCTAGAAATACCTATAGAATACATAAAAGAAATCAGAGAGAGTCCTTAGAACCTCTAGTCAACAAGGAACCAGAAAAAGAGTCTAAAACACATATGTGATGAGGAAATCACTATGTTTAGCCTCAACCTAAGACTGAAAGGAAAAATGAGCTTAAACTTACTTGCTCTATAGAAGAAATTGATCAAGTAGAAACATAGACCTCGTTGTTGTAGTCGTTTAGGCACCTCCTGATCGTCAAAGAGATGACTCAGAAATCAGATACCTTAAAGAGAAAGTAGAGAGACAATTTGTGTTTTAGATAATGAAACGCGATATAAACTTTTGTTTATATTGTAAAACTTTTCTTACTAATATAAGTCGGTCTCATTAAAATAGAACACCCATCTACTTTAAATACTTAAATTTCTAGATTATCGCAATTCTGGTCATTGACAGTTATAGCATTTTCCAGTACAATTCCTGATGATTCAGAGAATGAAATAGTTGGTTGCAAGCTTGACTACATAGTAATTACTTTTTTTTCAAAGATCATGTGCATGTTTTTTCTTCCATAACTCCTTAAAATTAATGCAGCTTCCCTACACACATTGAATATCAAAACTAAATTGATTTTAAAGCTTGTTGATATGAGTAACCAAATCAATTCCTTTAAGCTATCCTTCAACTGTATAGTACCAGTTTTCGCATGGTTCGCCCTCGAACCACACCGACGAGGCTTTCCAGTGTGCTTTGGCCTCACTCACACACTTTCCGAGAAAACTTCCCGAAAGGTCACCCATCCCATAATTACTCTAGGCTAAGCACCCTTAACCATGGAGTTCTTATGAGTTAGGCTACCGAAAAGCAAATGCATTTGTTGGTATGAGTAGCCAAATCAATTCCTTTAAGTTATCCTTCAACTGTATAATCTCATACCTCTAGATCCCTCTCCTTTCGGTGTATGTTCGATTCGTCCATGTGCCCCTTCCATTGGAAGCCTGTCAGAAGCCGCTCCTTGTCCATGCCTCTTGCACCGGCGATCACTCCCCGCCATCGTCAGTGCCTGGGTGTCACATGAAGGAATAATAAGATATGCTAGTATGATATTGTCCATTAGTATATGTGAAACACATATAAGATGATAATTATAGTTTAAAGAAAAGTAAAATATTCACAAGAATAGGTTCTCAATTCTTAATGATCCTTAGAAAAACAAAGAATGAGAGAACTGACATCCAAAGGTAGTTAAACCTCCATAGCAAAAGGAGGATCCCATCAGACAAGTGAAATTTCACCATCTACAAAATAGGATAAATTGTTAAAATAATTTTAAGTCACGAAAAACGAGAAAGTCCTTTTGAGGAAAATATTATAAACACATACTTCATTCAATCATGGTCGTTTGACTTAATAAGTAAAACTTATGAAATTTAATTATAGCACATAACATTAAGCAATTCATGTAGTGATATCCTTAAAACATGGTTAAGATGCAACATTTGCTTGAAATGAACTTTCAATTTAAAGAATTTAGTTCAAGGCTAATAAACCTCTCCAAAATAACTGGTGTACTAACAAAACACACAAATTTACAAAATACACTCCACCTCAAAAGAAAAGAAAGAAGACAAAATATGAAGTGAGCAAAATCAACTTCATAAATCCTAAATTAGATGAATATGGATTCTAAATGGAGAAGGAAATGATCACTACAAAAATTATTGAAATTACTGATGGAATTTTACCGACGAAAAAAATCTATCTGTAAATTTGAATTACCAACAAATTTTACTAATGAATTTTGAAATTCAATTATCGACATATTTGTCTGTCGATAATTTATATTTCATTTATCGAAGAATAAATTCAATGGTAAATCCATCGGTAATACATATTTTATTTATTCGTGTAAAGTTCATTAGTAAGTCCGTTAGTAAAAAGAGTGATAAATTTTATGTCCATTATTTCTCTCTCTCTTATTTCAAACTTATTTCTCTTCTTATTCCACAACCTCAAACCTCGTTTCTCATTCTCCCATCTTCCTCATTTCCCTCATCTCAACTTAGACCACTGTAGTTATAGGTCCCTTTGACGCGCCTCCATCTTTGTTAAGCAAAGTCGTCTTCTTCATCACCAACAACGCTATCGAGCTTGGGGTTTTCTACTTCATCTTCTTATTCTCTAACACATGCAAGGGAGGGTTAGTGCTTCTATTCTTCCTCTTTCATGCAAGGGTGCATCCAAGCCAGGTCCACTGTCGTCGTGCCATGCACTGCCACCATTGTGCATCGTCGTTGGACAATGATGAATTTAAGGCCAGCCAAATCCCATTATTCTCTTTTCTTTGTTTTCTCTCTTTTTTATTTGTGTTTGTGGTGAAGTAATTTTCTAGGTTGGCTATAATTTTTTACATATTATGAAATTGTGTGAATTTGTATGAAATTGTTTTAATGACAATTGGATGATAATAAATTTGTGAAACAAAACAAAGCGAGATGATGAAATTTTGTGCTGGTTATGAAATTGTATGAATCTGTATGAGATTGGTTTGTAATGTGTTAAGTTATCTGGATCGAAAATATTAAGGGAGATAAAAAAAGGAAAATAGGAAGAAGATGAATCAGATTGTAGTTATTATAATTTGTAATGTGTTAATTTGCGACGGATTTTTCCATCGATAATTATGGTCAAATTTTTGTTGTATTTATTGACAAGTTTTTCTATTAGTACTTACCGACGAATATTTCCTTCATTTTCCAATAGAAATATTTGTCAGTAATTATTACCGATTATGTTATTACGACGAATTTTGGTCTGTCTATAATTCGTTGAAAAAAAGTCATTATCGAAAAAAAATTTATTGATAGATTTTGAACGTTAGTAATACCTATTTTTTTGTAGTTTACAAATGAAGAGCATGTGAAGTGAAAAAACATTTTAAAATAAATGAGACTGAGCGAAGGGGCGAACCCTCCTCTTTGGCATAAATCTCCCTCAACAGTGTCATTGCTTTGATGTGGTTCCGCGACAGAACATGGTAAGAGCGCAAGCTTGATTATGGAGTAATCATATTATGTAGCTTTTGATCTTACTAAAGTTATGTGGTTTGTGATTAAAAACAATACTAACATCAACATCCGACGAGATGGCATCGTTGGTGGCTTTGTCGACACAAAATTATGTTGCCGAAAAAGCCGCTACAGGTTGTTTCGTGCATAATGCATGGTTTTGCATTTTGATTCCTATCAATTAAGTTTATATGAATCTGATTCTCCTACATAAACATTTGTGCCATAATCTATAAGCAAATATAGTTGTGCAAATAAATATAGAAAAATACAGACGAAAAGATAGAGAAAGAAAGAAAGAGTGACCTAACGTAGATAAGTGGTGAGAAATTTAAATAATAAGAGTTAGAAAAAGCTGGAAAGGAAGAAGGGAAAGTAAAATCCATAAAGAAAAAAGAAAAGTAAAAGACGCGAAGTAGAGAAAAAGAAATAACACAGTTAATACTTCAATTCTTATTGATGGTTTATATTACACTGATCTCACGCACGAAAAATATTTTTCTCTGAAGTATATTGCACTACCTTTTATTAATTGAATAAGGCCATTATAATAGTCGTACAAAAACAAAATAAAAATTGTTACATACAAAAATATAAAAACTAAACAACGGAAATATATTCTCATCCCCTAAAACTAACAAAATCAAAATTACACTTTTAACCATTTTTTAAATTTAAGTTTATTTAACAAAACTCCCCCATAAACTTAAATTTTTTCTTCCTCCATCTCAATCAGCTTTCTTAATTCTTGAAATGATGTTGTAGGTAATGCCTTTGTGAATATATCAATTATCTTCTTCTTGCTCACTACATGTTCAAGTTCTACACTTCCTTCCTTCACCTTTTCCCCAATAAAATGGAAACGAACATCAATATGCTTACTTCTCCCGTGGTTGACTAGGTTCTTTTCCAACACAATTGTCGATCTATTATCTACTCGGATCAACACCTTTTCTTCTTGCATTATCTTCAAATTCTTCAATAGGTTTCTCAGCCGGATTGCATGTCAGACACTCCAAGATTTTGCCACATATTCAGCCTCACACGTTGATAGTGCAATAATATGTTGTTTCTTTGAGAGCCAAGTAAATGTTGTATCTCCCATAAAGAAGACATAGCCAGTTATGCTCTTTCGATCATCCATATCTCACACCAATCGTGGTATGAATACCCACTAAGTCGATAGTTATCCGACTTAGTATACCATAATCCGAAAGACATAGTTCCCTTTACATACCTTAGTATCCGCTTCAATGATTTCCAATGAGAATACCTTGGCTCCTCCATAAAATGACTTATGACTCCCACGCTGAGCATAGGTCTGGCCTTGTGGTTGTTAAGTACCTAAGACTCTCAATCAAGCTTCGGTATCTACTTGCATCAACACAGTCCCCTTCTTCATTTTTTGATAACTTAGTGTCAGGTTCCATTGGAGTGGAAACTGGATTGCACTTCATCACCTTTGCCCTTTTCAATATATCTTCAGCATACCTCTTTTGAGACACAAAAATCCCTGTTGAGCTTTGGTTCACCTCTAGTCCCAAAAAATATTTCATTATGCCTAGATCGGTCATTTCAAACTTCCTTTTCATCACTTCTTTAAATTCTTCAACTAGGTCGGCTTTACTTCCCATGAAAATCAAATAATCTACATATAGAGCAACAATCAACATACCTGTTTTGTGCTTCTTTAGGTATAGAGCATGTTTGTACGAACATTTCTCATAACCATTCTTCTTGAAATATGTATCAGTTCTTTCATTCCATGCTCGAGGAGCTTACTTCAGACCATACAACGCCTTCTTCAGCTTCAACACATTCTTTTCTTCACCTCTTCTCATGTAATCGAGAGGTTACTCTACATAGACCTCCTTTTCAAGAAAACCATTTAAAAATTCAAACTTCGCGCCCATTTACTGCATCCTCGTTGAGTTGCTAGTGAGAACAGTAGCTGGATTGTTTCCATCCTTGTCACTAGAGCGAATACTTCATCATAATCAATTCCCTTATGTTGTTTGTAGCCTTTCACCACAAGTCGAGCTTTATAATGCTCCACCTCTCCTTCTGTATTAATTTTCATTTTATATACCCACTTTACACCAATTGGCCGAACACTCCACATTTCATTTTTTTCAATTGAGCTAATATCATTATCCATACCTTTCTTCCATCTTTCATCTAGCACAACTTCTTCAAATTTTATATCTTCTGAACCCGATAAAAAACATGTTACATTTACCTCATGAGTGGAGTTATCTAAGCTCTTGCTAATCATATCTTGCTTCAAACACTTTTTCTGCAAAATCTTTAGTTGCAGTTTATACAACTGATTTTTCTTCGTTTTTACCTTGACTGTTAGACAACCATGCTTATCCTTTAAATACAATACCTGGTCTTTCATAAAAACTGAATTACCTTTTTCAATTATTTGACTCATGCTTAAAATATTGCTCTTTAACTCGGGAACATAGTAAACGTCCTTGATCTCTCCAACTTGTTCATCCTTTTGCATATGCCAGATTGTTCCATGCCCCTTCACGACCACCTTGGAGTCATCTCCGAAAGACACAAATTCGGCCTCCACCTTGGTGAGTTTATCAGAGAAACTCTCGTTTCGACACATGTGATTACTTGCTTCAGTATCTAAATATCATACTGAGTTGGTATAAATTTCCTCAACCTTTGATTTCAAGCATAGTCCAACATCCCAATTCTCCACCTTCGACTTTGAGATCTTTGATGTCGAAAATTCTCATTTCTTCTGTAAGAAGGTTTCTCTTAGTTTTCTTCTCGGCTCAACAAAATTTTGCAACGCGACCGAGCTTACCACACTTGTAGTACTTCATTGATCTACATTCATTTGTATAGTGACCGTGATTGTCACATTTAAAACACTCCACTTCTTACTGATCTCCTCGGCCTTTCCCTCGTCCTCGGTCATGCCAATTCTGCTGACCAGTTTGTTCTCCATTGCCTCGACCACATCCACCACGTCCTCTTCCTCGGCCTCATCGCCATTTGCCTCCAGGACCTCCGCTCTGAGTATTCCGAGTTCTATTCAAGTCAAACTGTGCTCGTAGTGCTTGATCGTCGAGTTCCCTTTTTTTTCTTTTTCTTCCTCAATTTGTGGGCCTTCAATGACCCAGCTAACTCCTTCACAGTGAGAGTTGATAAATCATTTGTCTCTTCAATAGTGACCACAATACTTTCAAAATCATCCATCATATTTTTCTAGATCTTTTTCGCAACCCGGTTAGGAGGAACCTCTTCTCCGTTCATTCCGAGTTGGTTGGCCATCTTTTACACTTGAGTTATAAAATCGACAACTCCCTTCTTTTCATCCATCTCCATATGTTTAAACTCTCTTTCGAGATCTTATACCCGAACCTGCGAGTATCTCCTTTGTATGTCACCTTCAAAATTTCTCATGCTTCTTTTGCGGACTTTGCGTCAGCTATTTTCTCAAATATGGACTCATCCACTGCATTATACAAAAAGTATAAAGTCAATTTGTCTTTCAATCGTGTCTTTTTCAGTGCAGTGGTTTGATTCAATGTCTAATTCTCATCATTTGCGGGTTCATGGTACCCGTCCTCCACTATGTCCTATACATCTTGAGATCCAAGAACCTTCATCTGCAAAGACCAATTGTTGTAATTGGTCTTTTTCAACAACTGTGACACGCTCATTCTATTGACTATCTTTGTCTTCTCTCACAAAAAAAAATCTCAAACACTCATTTTTTTCCTGACGGTGTTTGACTCTTCTCCCTCTATTTTTTTTTTCTCTCTCGATACTCAGAGCATAAAAATTCTGACACCACTTTGTTAAACTAATCTCATACAAAAAAAAAATAGTGTTCTCTAAAATATATTACGTTACCTTTTATCAATTGAATAAGACCATTAAAATAATCATACAAAAGTTGTTACATACAAAAATTTAAAAATTAAACAACGGACCCATCCCTTAAACTAACAAAATCAAATGTTACACTTTTAATATTTTTTAAATTTAAATTTATTTAACAGTTTTCAAAAGTTAATTTCAAAAGTAAGATAATAAAACTTAATTATGATTTTGTTTATTACATCGTTGGAAATTAAAAAAAAATAAAACTTAATTTAATTTTATGTGAAAACGACTGAAAATTAATAGAAATTTTTGAAATCGTGGAAAAATAAACTTCTATATTACATTGTAATAACTGGATAAATATTTTCTTATAATGCAATAATAATTATAAATTATAATTAGATGGGATTTTGATAGTTATAGTAAGATTCAAAATTTATATTGTAAATACTTATAATAATATATACTATATATAATATTAATTGTTTAAAGATAACAACGGATATAATTAGTATAAAAATAACTGTATATTTAATATACATTATGTATTTAGTATAAAAATAAATTTAACAACAGTAATAATAAAAATATAACCATTAATAGTTTAATCAATGTCCTACATTTTTTAATTCTTTATTGTTACTAAAAATATATTTAACTGTTGATGATAAGATTAGATAAAGGGAGTTATATTTTAATTCGTGGTGAATGTAAGTATTTATATGCTCAATTTATTATTTTAAGTTTTGTTTTTATAAAAAATACTAGTAAATTCACTTTTTCATAATAATATATATGTAAAAGAAAATATCTTACATTTGCAAAATCATTAAATGTATATTAGGATAATAATTGAATTTAAATAGACACCTTTAATTATCAGTACAATAAGATTATTAGTTTATAAAAATTACTCTAAAAATTCATCATGATAATTAGAATTATTAAAAATAAAATATTTTTTGTTATATTTTATATAATTTCATTAAAAAGAATTTTATAGATAAGAATGACATTAAAATTATTATATAGATAAGAGTAACATGACTGTATGATATAAAAAAATATATATATCTATGCCTAATTAATGAAATAATTAAAGAATGAAGCAATAAAAATATATCATAATGACGGTTACATGGAGTTTGAGAGTTTCAAGTCAAACAAAAATAATCAAAGCCTACTTTGTCTCCGTTCTCTCTCTTTCTCTTTTCCTCTCTTCCATCTTTCTTTCTCTCTCTTCCATCTATAAAATGACATACTCACTCACCTAATATTGCACAACCATAGCATTCTCTTCACACTTTAGTTGAGTGATACTTGACTCATTCAGTCACTCACATCTCTCTTGCATTCTCTCCTTTGCAACTATGAATGCTCTAGCCGCCACCAACCGCAACTTTCAACGTGCAGCTCGCATTCTGGGCTTGGATTCCAAGCTTGAGAAGAGTCTTCTCATACCCTTTAGAGAAATCAAGGTAGTCAACCTTCGTATGCTCTGCTCCCTTTTATGGATTTTCAGTCCTCTTGTTTGCATGGCTTTCTTTTTCACTCACCTGATAAAAAAAAGTGGTGATCTTTTCATTTTATTGTTTGTGGGATGTGTGAAGAATGTCTGGAAAAGAATTTACCTGTGGTTTGCTCTGATCTTTTCAGGTTGAATGCACCATCCCGAAAGATGATGGAACTCTGGTTTCCTACGTGGGATTCAGGATCCAACATGATAATGCTCGTGGTCCAATGAAAGGAGGGATTCGATATCACCCAGAGGTTTGAATATATCATGTTGTTTTTCTGTTTTCTCAGTATTTTGAATTTGATTTTGTATTTAAGTGAACTCTTGATATTATGATTTATCTTTAAAGTATGCAATTTGACTCAAATTATTTCATTTGAGTCCATACTGATATGATTATTTTTTTTACCATATTTGTTTTGAACTGCTCTGTTATATTATAATTGTTATTTTTGTGAAAGTGATGATATAAATTGTGAACTGTTGTCATTTCCTCTCTATAACTTAATACCTGTGGCAAATCATTATTGAAATTTTATGTTTCCAATTATTTAATTAATTGATGGTGTTGAACATTGATTGACCCATACAGAATCATTATTGCACCTGTTGCAGTAACTTTGTAATGAAATTCCAAAGAGGAAATGGTACCTTCCTTTCACTCAATCTAATCATGCCATCCACGCGGAATTCAATCAGACAGTAAATTTGCATGTTGAATGTGACATTTATTATGTAGATCTGCCGAATCCAATCACGAAATACATGCAACATTTCTTCTGTTTGCTAATATTGTGTTCCTAAATCTACATGCTTCTTGAATTGTCCTTATCTCATAATGAAATTGCATAAATGCCTTTGAAAATTTATTTTCCTATCTGATCTTCTGAATTCAATCATGGAATAGATGTTGCATCTTCTTTTTCATTTTATTACTTACCAGAGTAAAGTAAATGTAACATGATACTATAGTTGTTTCTGAGATGGTTTTCATCCATCACAGCAGAACAAAAATTTTGGAATACTACATAAACACGGTAACAAACCATTCTAGCTATGTTGTTTAATAGTGCTTCAACTATAATAGATTAACTTCATCGTAGTTCCGATCTACACTTTGCTAGGCTAAAAGAGATTGCTGATTTACAAAGTTATTTTCATGATCATTTATCATTTTTTTTTTTCATTTTGATGCCAGGTTGACCCAGATGAAGTGAATGCTCTAGCTCAGTTGATGACATGGAAGACAGCTGTAGCAGACATTCCCTATGGAGGAGCAAAAGGTGGGATTGGCTGCAACCCTAGAGATCTGAGTATTAGTGAGTTAGAACGTCTTACTCGGGTTTTCACTCAGAAGATTCATGATCTTATCGGTGTTCAAAGGGATGTTCCTGCCCCAGATATGGGAACTAATGCTCAGGTACTGATAGTATCAATTTTATTAATGATTGTATTTTATAGTTTCATATATCTCTAATTATTTCACTGAAACAGACCATGGCATGGATTCTTGATGAGTATTCAAAGTTTCACGGTCATTCACCAGCTGTCGTGACTGGGAAGCCTATTGTAAGTCTCAAATGCACAATACCCTTAGGAACTGTTAATAAATTTGACATTAGAGTTATTAGGAAATTTACTTTGAATTTTAATGTTACTTTTCTTTAGGATCTCGGAGGATCGTTGGGAAGGGAGGCTGCCACGGGTCTTGGAGTAGTTTTTGCAACTGAAGCCTTGTTTGCTGAATATGGGAAGTCCATTGCTGATCAGACATTTGTTATCCAGGTAATAATTTCCACTGCCATCATGGTAAGATGATATAGTGTGTACATATGAATCTCAGTTTCAACATCTATTTGATTTTAATCACATCAGGGGTTTGGAAATGTGGGCACATGGGCTGCTAAGTCTATTTATGAGAGAGGGGGAAAGGTGATTGCTATCAGTGATATCAGTGGTGCTATCAAAAACACAAATGGAATCGACATCCCTGCTCTGTTGAAATACAAGGATGAGGGCAATGGAACCCTGAAGGACTTTCCAGGTGCGGAAGTGATGGATCCAAATGAGTTGCTTGTTCATGAATGCGACGTGCTTATCCCTTGTGCATTGGGAGGAGTTCTAAATAGGTATGAATTTCTAAGTTTGTATGCTTGTGTTTGTTTTGACACTGATCCATTAAACTTTTTCCAAATGCACGCTAAACGGGAGATTTTGACTAAAATCCTCTTATTTAGGTCTTTCTTTACTAATGATTTTAACAACAACTTAACTTTAGTATATTATTTTTGAAGGGAAAATGCTTCTAACGTGAAGGCAAAATTTATAATAGAAGCAGCAAACCATCCCACTGACCCTGAAGCGGATGAGGTAAGTCGATTGCCCTCAGGCTATATACATATGTGATAATGTAAAGATATAATGAGTGATTTTCTTTTTGCAGATTTTGTCTAAGAAAGGAGTCATCATATTACCTGACATCTATGCCAATGCTGGTGGAGTGACTGTGAGCTACTTTGAATGGGTTCAGGTAGATAGAATCAATTAAGTTTAAGTTTATTTTGACAGTGTTGACTGCGTTTTATTGTTTAACTTCTTCTGGTTATGTGCTGCTTGCAGAATATTCAAGGTTTCATGTGGGATGAGGAAAAGGTGAATCATGAGTTGAAGAAATACATGACCAGATCTTTCCAAGACATCAAGGCAATGTGCAAGATGCATAACTGTGACTTGCGAATGGGAGCCTTCACTCTTGGAGTGAACCGTGTTGCTCGTGCTACTCTTCTCAGAGGTTGGGAAGCTTAGGTTCTCCACCTGCAAGAATAGGATTTTATATGGCTGTGATTTCTTTAATCTAGGTTTAATCTAGGTCTAGTTAGTCAAGTAAAAGGCATTAGAGAGTAGCCAATAAAACATTATTCTCGCCATTTGGTCTGTCCACAGTGTATGGTTCTTGGCATTTGGTGTTGATAATGCCATAGTTACAGCCATATTTGTTTCAAATGTTCTAGTTATTCTAGTTTGATGTATTAGTGGATTGCAGATTTTTAGTCTAATGCAGTTTTTTAGTCTATTGCAGTTTTTTAGTCTATTGATTTTTATTTTGAAATCTTAGTCACGGGCTCATCTTCCTTTACTAAAAAAGAATCTTCATTAAAAATAACTAATAAATAATCTCCATAAAACCCATTGTCGAAAAATACCAATCTAATAAAATGACAATACTAAAGTAATAGCATAATAGATTTTTTATTGAGAGGTTATAGTTGCATCAAGACAGTCTGGTATATGTCAAGTCGTACTACATTCTTGAAAAATTTTATTTTGATGTGAGTTGTACAACTAAGTTGCTTGAACTTAGAAATTCACTTATAAATCCAATTTGTTTATATTAAAAACTCTTTTCAATTTTGGCAACTCATATGTAAGACTTACATTAAGTAACATTTTTTTATTTTCAAACAAATCTAATTAGAGACGATCATTCTTATCTCTAACGAAAGTAACATCCATTAAAGGAAGATCACTTCTAGGGGGACCGCTCTCACTTTAAAAATCAATGATACAGTGGTCACTGTCTCGAGCTTCCTTCCATTCAGAATATTGTTATGGCAAGTTTGGTTCAGTGATGGAAAGATCTTTTCTCAGACGGAAATGTTCGGTAAGTTTCATGTCAACCTTTGTATACGTATGAATACCTGAGAATGATGGGCTTCGCAAATTCATGTTAGTTATCTCAATCGAGATTGCAACAAAAATGAAACTGAAAGTCGTATTAATTTTGGAAGTTCAGGGATCTTGAAATAAGAAAAAGACAATTCCCGCATTGCAAACAGACAAACTATCTAGGCCATTTGAAGCCGGGACGAGAGAAGGATTTGAACTACAATGTCTAATTCATATCCATGTCTTTTTTGTAGTAGAAAGAGTAATAGAGAACTGTATTAAGAGACATATAAAGGGAGAACTACAAAACAGTAATTCCACTACTCATTCTTTGGAGTGCTTGAATTTTCGTCCTGCCAAGTTGCTTGCCATTGCTTGTCATATAAAGTAGTCTCATCCAATAGCTTCTTAAGGTTTTCAAGGTCCTCATTCTTTCGGATCAGAAGAACTCCGACCACAGCCACGAACAGCAGAGTTTTGCAAAAGAAGTTTCCCATTTGATCCACTAGGCCTACTCCCGTCAAGCTATCAACCAGATAGGCCATAAAGAATCCTATCATCGCGGCACGACCTGCACGATACTCAAAACAAGAAAGAAAAAAAATTAACAATGAAGGTTCTGTTAGTTTTTATTTGTCTCTTACTAACATAAGAAATTATTCTTTAATTTCATTCTGGAATGCAAATCATAACTGACCATTGAGTAGTTCAGCTTCGGGGAGATGGAACCTTTTCATCCATGCCCACCAGGGTATGATGGAGGTGTCAAAAACTACAGGATTTTCATTGCTGGATGATTCCGGGTTATCCTCAAGCCATTTCCTCCTTCTAGCCTCTGAAAATAATTACACCCTGGGATGAAATACAGGTTGATGTATTTTTTAAGGGTAAAAAATGAAACCAACAAGATATGAATCTGATCCAACATCAACTATGTGTTAGCCCTCTGTCAAATAAACACAAAATGAACCATACTCTGTCAATTGGAATATATCAGGAATGACATTGGAAGCAGACCCATCTACTCCATTTTATTAGCAAACTGATTTCTTTGGGGTATAGAAATGTCACACTCTTCAAGCCACATTTAATTTGACAAAGGCTTTTCACCTTGACAGTGACACAACGAAGAATTTATCATTCAAGAATAGCCAGAGTCCGAGCACTTCTATGTGATGACAAGTTACACCATACTGGAACACATCGACAATCTAAAAGCCGCGAAAAAGGTATATCTTTTTTCTTGTCAACAAGGTTTATAGCAATTAACAATAATGCCTCTGCAAAATGGTTACTTTAAATTACTGAAGAAGAAACAGATATGTATGAAACCATAAGGGTTACAGGCAGCAACCAAAACTTAATTTAAAAGAAAGAAAAATTAAAAGCATCACAATGATCAAGGGATAATAACATTACCAGCATCAATTACAGCATCCCAATCGGTGGAGCCATTTTTCTGAAACTGCTTCAAGTCCCATGTTCCAGAAACCCATCTTGGATCCACGAAACCACTTTGAACTTTCACGTCCTCACTCTGAACCGCAACAGCAGCAGCCCCATTGGTTCCAACAGAACTGTTCTCGAGCGGCGGGGGAGAAGACTCCGGCGCGGCCTGCTCCGGAGGCGGCTCGACGGCAGTTCCGACGCCGTTCTCAGCAGCAGCCGCCTTCAATGGAGAGATAGGAAGGGTCCTGGACCTGAGAGAGAATAAAAAGTTGGTCTTGTGAAAGAGACGGGGTTTGGATTGCGACGAAGGAGTGGCTGAGAAATGGGTGGGAGGGGAAAAGGAAGCCATGGTGGTTGACATGCTTTGCATCTGCATTAATTTGGTTGGTATGTGGGTATGAATTTGTGTGTGTATGTGGTGGAGGAATTATCAGAACATGGTGGTTGAGTGAGTTGATGAGTGGGTGGGTTTGAGTTTCTATTTCCGGCTGGGGCTATCCTCAGCCTTAGAAAGTATGGGCAAAGCACACCCAAAATTCACAAGGGGGGGAAGTACTGAAGTGAAAAAGGAAAAGGTACAGTCTGAAGGCCAACTCCTTTGTCCTTAGTCCATTCTCATCACTCCCTTATCCAATCATCTCTCAGCACGCAAAATCTATGGATTACACTCTTTTCTTGAGTTACGAAGGAAGTTCTATATCGATTAGAGATAAGGTGTAGATGTAAACTTTATTCTACAAATCGATTTTGTGGAGTTAAGTCATGCTTAAATATTCATAGATTTTGAGGATGTTTAGAATTTTATGAAATAAATCTTGTACAAGCTTAAGAAAATTTATAGAAAATAGTACTTACCTAGATTGAGTTGAGTTGAAATTGATTCAGTCAATTAATAGGTAAATCTGATGCCAATAAGGCTTACATGAATATGACTAAGGGGAGAATTGACTCTGTATAATAATTTAAAGATTATTTTAGTATTGGTATATATAGAAGTTTCCATATTTTACCTGCTTTTATACATCTTTACAGAATAGTCTCTTTTTTTTAACCTGTGCATTCTGACTTCTTTCAATTTTGTTTATAACATTTTTTACCTTTGTTTACTTCCAAATCTAACTTTTAGAAATTCAATGGAATTTAAAACTATGCGCGTTTAAAGTGACTCAAAATTCTTTAGTTGAGAGACAAAATTTCTTGTTTAGCAAAACCACTTTACCAACGAGTAATTATGTTTATGGTGCATATGAAAGGACAGTAAGCAATATGAATTATTTATCATCCATAATAAAAAGAGAAAAAAAAATATTAAATCTTAAATTTCATAACTATTTAATATTGTAAAAGTTTATATATCAGGTTAATTTTCTTTAAATAGAAAACACATAAATGATAACGTATTTATAATAAAGAGAATGTTGACTAAATTTGATTACAAGTGAATATATAAAAATAACTTATAGGAATTATGTTTTCCTAATTAACATAGCAACATGTAATATAAAATGTATATAAGTAATATGTATAAAATGTAATATGTATAAGCTTGTTATAAATGTAATTAATTTTTTATCTTTATAATAATTTAGTGAAAATGTTTGTTGATTGATCATTTAAGTTTATAATTTTAGTCTTGATGTTTCTAAATACAGTTTTTTTTGAATAAAATGGCAATCAATATCAATGTATTAGTCTTCTCGTGAAAGACACAATTAGAATAGACGTAAAGTACAATTTGATTGTCACATATAAGTGTCATTTAAGTGACATCTCAAAATTATAACTTTTTAAATAATTGTTTAAGCTAAACATGTTCAAAGTGGTTGAGGTTATAGTTTTATATTATGTTTTGATACTAGATTTTGTCACAACACTTTGTTTCTTTCTCTTCTAAGAGATCAAATTACCATCAATGGAGAGATACAATAATCGAAAGCAGATCTTTTATCATATGTAAATTATGCCCAATCAGCATCTGAATAGCAAACAATTTTTGTATGGTTATTAAAATTATATAACAAACATTTTTCAAGAAATATATTAATGTATTTTAATATACGAATGACTACATTCCAATGATATTTTACATGGGAATTTAGAAACTGACTCACTCACCACAATGCCTGCAAAGGAAATGTTAGGACGAGTAATTGTAAGATAATTTAATTCTCCAACAAATCTTCTATATTGCTCAGGATCTCAAATAGGCTCCCCTATTTTGGTATAAGTTTGGTGTTATGATTCATAGGTGTGTTAAAAAATTTTGAATTCTTCAACCCAATTTCTTTCAAAATGCTCAATGCATACTTTCTTTAAGATATAACAATGTCATCGTTGTTGAATTGTACCACCTCAATATCCAAGAAGTATCTAAGTTTACCAATATCTTTGATATGAAAACGGTGGTAAAGGTGTTGTTTCATCGTAGAGATGTCATGGTCGTCGTTGCTAGTAAAAACAATGTCATAAAAAAATAGACACATCCAACACTTGAGTGACGGTAAAAGACTTAATGATCTTCTCAATCTAAGTCATACTAAATTGTTGAATAACACTATTAAATTTTCTAAACTAGGCCCTATGAGACTATTTTAGGTCATAGAGATTTGCAAAAACAACATACCAATCTAGAAGACTCTCTCTAAACAAAAAAATCAGGAGGTTGTTCTATATAAATTTCTTTTTGCAAATTTTCAATGAAAAGAACATTTTTGGTATTCAATTGATAAATGAGTCATTCTTGAAGAGCAATCATGACTAAAAATAAACAAACAATTATTGGAGAAAAATATCACCATAATCCAATCCAAAAACTATATGTAACCCTTAACCACAAGTTGAGCTTTAAGGCAAACAATAGTATCATTAGAATCAACTTTGATAACAAAAATTCACCCACGACCAACAACAAATTTCTCATAGGATAATAGGACAAACTCCCAAGTTTCACTATTCATAAAAACACTTAGTTTATCTAACATGACCTGATGTCAATCAAGTTGGGTTAAGACATCACTAACCAATTTAGGAATAACTACAAAAGAAGTAGACAAAAGACATGTATAAAAAGGTGAATATAATCTATGATAATTAAAAACAATATAATATGGAAATGATTGAGACAAAATAATTGACACTTTACGGAGGTCAAACTTAGTTATTACAAATGGAGGAGACAAAATAATTGACACTTGAAGCGAGTTACTTAATATTTTTTGGAAATGATATCTTTAACTATAAACTTGAAGTGATGAGGAAAATCTAACGATGAACTAGACACAATAAAAGAATCACATATAATAGGAATATTAGTTGTAGTAAATTGAGACACATCAAAAAGACCCTTAAAATAAAAAAGAGAAATCATTATAGATCACATTTGAAAAAACAAAATTGCTTTCATTATAAAATATGTAGGCTATAGATAGAAAATATGGAGTGTAGGAAGAAATTAGCTACATACATCCACACACAGTAAAGAAATTGCCTAGGCCGAAAACTAATAAGCTCGTAGTAGTTTCTTCATGCACCTCTATAACTTTTTTTCTTGAACTCCTATACACTTTTTTTCCTATTTTTTTCTTTCTAGATTGTATAATCACAAAGATAAAAATATTTCCAGTACAATGTTAAAAAAGTGACTTTTAAATTATATAAGTCGAAATTTATGTTTTTCTTAAAAGAAGCTTCCAATAAAAATAATTTGATTGCTAGATTGTACAATTTAAAAATATTTTTTAAATAAAAAATAACTTTCGTATTACAAATTAAAATAGTTTGATTTATAAACTTTAAAATTAAAAAAAAGGATAAAATGGAAAACACAATTTTATGAGGGTGCAGCAAGAAAGCTATGGAGTGCAGCAAGAAACTTCGTATGCTCAGTCCAAGAACATCCATTTAAAAGCCGTGACTTACTTACATTTCCATTATTTTCTTCTTTCACGGAGTGGCTCACTCACCATGGAGGTTGCCTCAACTGCTTCTAGCTTCGCACTCAACAAGCAAATTATGGCATTGCCGTCTTCTTCTCGAACCGTAACCCCTATTCGAGCCATGAGTTCGTCGACCTCCTCCGTCAGGACATCTCTCTCCACCAATTTCATTGCTCCTCGTTCCTTAATCAGCAGCGCCTCTAGCCATTTCTCCGGCTACAAGCTCCGACCATCCTCCCTCAACCCGGCTTCATTTGGTGGCTCCAACGCCAAGCGAGGCGTCATTACTATGGTACCATTTTACCACCTTTCTTCATCCGCTCTTCACATTCGCGTTTGCGATGTTGGTTTCGAATTGGATAAGAGATTGTCGATTTGATGTGAATACTGTAATAATTTAGATTCTGATTTGGCGTGAATACTCACCGTTTGTCTGTGCGTACTGTGATATTTTCGAGTGTGAATTTATAGGTTTAAGGGTTTAGTTTCTAATCAGCGTATGAGGTCGTAGGGTTTATAGTCTTTGTTTTGCTTAAACAAAAGCGGTTGCAGTTTGAAGAATTTATACAATTTATAAGGTATGGAATTTCACTTTGACGGCTATTGAGAAGAAGTGAGTGGGGGGTTTATGACGACTAAGGTCGTTTTAGAACAGAGTTTTCAGGTCGCACATTAGGGATTTGAAATATATCAATGAGTCCTTGTGGTCATCATTATCACAATCACGAACACCCAACAAAACAAAGTTGTTGGCAGAGAAGTCTAACATTGTCGAAAATAGCCTTCTCTCTCGGAATCAGAAGAAAATATTTACTGACGTAGCCAATCCTTTTTTAACCACATTTTCTGTTTCATTTTTGAAACCAAATGTAGAATAAAACTCATGTTATGTTCTAAATTGTTCTAGCCTGTTCACAAAGATGCCACTTTAATCCCTGAAGATACAGAAGTCCATGAAAGCCCAACACACCTTATAAAAAAACATTGTTAACATTATAAAATAAAACAGTAATATATTTGGCTTTTCCCATCGACTTTCTATATAAATAAACTACTCATTCTGCAAGCACAATGTTCATATTACAAGTCAAAATGATTTTCAATTTTCAAAAATGGAAAACCCTTATCTACTGAATGCTATGAATCCCAAAGATTGACAAACAGTAATTCTTTTCGCTTTCTGCTGAGTTTGCCCCCATTTATCACAGTTGATAGCATCTTAGATCGATGCACTATTGGAGAATTTTTCTGCCTGAACTAGGAAAGGTATTCCTAATTAGCGAAGAGGCAATGATCCCTTCTAACATCTTGCGTTGCATGCAATTTTTAGATTTCTTTGTCACTTACTCGTTATACTGATCTACCTGATAAGGGTTAGGATTTGTTTAGTGGATTCTCGTTGGCTGTCCATGAACAGTTTCTTCATTTTGATAGATATGTGGAGAGGACTGGGAGCTCCATTTTATTATTTTATTTGTTTTTGTATGATGCTATATGCATAGAGCTGTCATTGTTTTTGTTTTTCTTCTGTTGAAAAGAGACTCATATATGGTTATTGCTGTGCAGTGTGTGAAACAAACATTCCTTAACTACCACGGTTCCTTAAAGCGCAAAGTTGTTTGTTTGATTTGTGTATTGTGTGAATAAATGGCATAACTTGTAATGTACAATATTTCATAGCACATTGAGGCACAATATATACCATCTTTATGCAGGTTTGTTGTTCTCTTTTTGTCTTTGGATAGGTTATTCCATATTCAAGTGGGAGTGCCTATGAACAACCTCCACCGGACTTGGCTTCTTACTTGTACAAAAACCGAATTGTTTATTTGGGCATGTCTCTTGTTCCATCTGTCACTGAGTTGATTCTAGCAGAATTTCTTTACCTTCAATATGAAGATGATGATAAGCCTATCTACCTCTACATAAACTCCACTGGGACAACTAAGGTAGCTGTTATCTCTCTATTTCGTATTCATCCTGTTTTCACCTAAGAAATACTTTCTGATAGCTTGATGTGTGTTGATATCTGATTTATTTAATTTTAAAGCATTTTCCTTTTTACTAAGGTGCATTTAGCGTGGCTGGGTTGATTTAGAGTCACGTGTCTTAAGAGGGGTTGATAAGGGGAGGGAGGGGACTAGGGATTGTGTGTATTAGAGGAATGATAGTGAGGTAGATGGGTCAGATCAAATTATGCTAGTTCATTAGAAATATAATTGGGTTCATTGTGTTAATGCAATAATTTTTTGGAAACTACTATGGATATTATTTGCTGGTGTTGCACACCTTGATAAAATTCATGCTCTTGGGGGTTTCCCTTTTCAAATTATACCTACTTATGCATAATGTGCTAAGAAATTGCCAGATTTGCTCAAATGTTATGTTTTGCATATTAATCTGAAACAAACCAATGTAAATTTTGATAAGCACTAAGTTGATGGAAATTGCTTTACTAGCAATTATGGTGAACTGAGATATTGATGAGTGTTAGTCCATGTTCTCGTTAGATTGTGATATAGTGCGTGGAAAATGAAGCTCTAGAGCTAAGTCCAAACTAGTCTAACCAGGTTGCAAGCATTGGGCTGGAGGTGGGGGTTCTGGGTTTGGTTAAGGCTATGCCCAAGATGAAGGATATCTAAAGCCTACTGATCTACTGAGCCTCACGGTTTTATACACCATGGCTTGAGGATCTTTTAAAGTATCAGAGTCACGAATTTGAGTAAAGGGGATCAATATTGAATCTGTAACACGTATCATCTTGATACATGCATGTACTTTAAAAGAGTGAATAGGAAACACTGAATTGTTCTGTTGTCTAAAATGTTGAAAATTGATACAAATATATAGATTCGAATGAGGATCCGAATAAAGCAGATATTTTCATTAAGTCTTTATGAATTATATTAGTAACAAGCTTGGTACATACAATTTGTATGCACCAGTTTGAGGGAGAGTATTAGATATATTATCTTTATTTTATACTTATCTTTTATCTTTAGTTAGTTTGTTATTATTTCTTATTTGTATTTTGGGCACAGCGGAAGCGTGGTGGGCCCATAACTCACATGTCCAAAGATCGGAACCAGACTCTGATACTATGTTGAATATATTAAAAATTATATATTAGATTAATCTTCCTTGTGTTAAATACACACATAGAGTTCTCTATTTATAATAGAAGAAATATGGGTTAAGCCCAAAATACAAATAAGAAATAATAACAAACTAACTAAAGATAAAAGATAAATATAAAATAAAGATAATATATCTAACAGAAACAAATGAGAAATTAAAACGGTACACAATCACCCCCCTACATACGGTAATTGAAGTCACTATCGTACTTAATAAGCTATATAATCTTATCATATAGGGTGAGGCCATGCCTACACTTGTCAAGCTACTTTCCATAGAAATTAAAGAATATCAACAAGTTTTGAAACTTTGAGAAACTATTACTAATCGTAATATTTTTTGGGTTCAGTTTAACGCTATTATGGAGATGCCTTGAAGCTAGAAATCTGCCCTAGGCATAGATAATTTAATAACTATTTTATATAGCCTAGCTAAATGAAATTAATAAAATCAACACAATGTTATTCCTTTCTGTATAATTAGCAGGGAGCTGCTCAGTTTTATGACAATATCATGTACAACATCAAGAACCTAGTCTTATCCTACTATGAGGAGACTACATGAATCTATATGAACTGTTGAATGCTTTCATTTCTGACTACTAAGGACGGCAAATGATTTTCATAAGATTCTAAAATATGGTGCCACAATCTCCTTGGAAATATTCATTTTCTTAATAGAATTTTGTTTTGTTCTTTCAGGGAGGTGAGAAGTTGGGTTATGAGACTGAGGCCTTTGCAATTTATGATGTGATGAGGTTGTTATTGCTATCATTTCCGTGATCATGCTATTTATTTTCCTTATCTCACTTATTTTAGGCTCTTACGTATACACTACAAAGGTGTCATTAAATGGGAAGAAATTTAACTGCTGTCTTTCTTCATTTTCTCTGCTCAAGTTATGGGTTGTAAGGTGGAGAAGTGCTTTAGTTGGCTATGCTTATATTGGCACTGTGTTAAGATTTTAATAATTTGAAATCCATGAGTCCCTCTGTGTGTAATAATCTGAGTGGCAGTAATACCCACAATAAGCATCCTTACCGTAGTGCTTCGATGGAAAATGATTCTCTATAAGTTGTATCAAGGTTTTCAATTGACTCTAGATTTCTAAATAAATTCTTTTCCTAATCTGTGATTTTCTTGTGGGTTCACTGCTCATAGGTTTACATATTTTAGAAATCATGTTTGTTGTCTAGTTTCTATTTACTTTCCCTTTTTTTTCGTGCCAATGTTCACTGCTGCCATCACAGTTCATTGCTGGCATTATTGTTTAAGGCGAAGATATTCCAGCAAGCTTTTTCCCACTGGAGTTACTGTTCACTGTTGATTTTCTAGAAAGCTTTTTTCAGCCAACAATAACATTCATCAGCAAAGTTTTTCCAATGAGTGGTTTTTACTGCTATCTTTTTTTGGTGAGTACTATTTATGGTTGACTTTTTTGGGTCAGTGTTGTTTACTAATCAACGTTTTTTTGGCAAGTACAATTTTCCATCAACTTTTTCCGGTGAGCACTATTTATTGTTGACGTTTTTCTGCCGAGCAATGTTTAATGATTCCAGCAAGTATTGTTTACCGTCTAGTTTATTTTTTTTCTTTCTTAGAGATTTTTCCTGCTAGTGACTGTCACCAGTGGCATTAGCTTGCTGTGCGATGACCATTTTTTCTCTTTGACTGTTGCTATGTCCTCTGAGCATTTTTTCTTCTCAACCATTGTTGGACTGTCTGAGTATTTTGGCTTTCTGACATCGACCACGTGCTAAGATTATATTTTTCCTTTTGACAACCTTAGGGTCCTGAGAGCAATTTTTTTTCTTTCTGAGAGCTATCTTGTCTTCTACCCAGTTTTGCCCTCTGGCAGCCTGTGGCCTTTTTCCACTTCTAACAATCTTGATTTCCACCTTGTGTGATACATATTTCCACCTTGAGGAAATTCCTAAGTAATGCTTTATATGTATATAAGTTCCTCAACTATGCTAATTGAAATACAAGAGGATTATATCGCATAAATGTATACCATTTCCCTCTTCAATACGATTTGAAAGGACAATACATATTGAAGATTAATGGTCACCTTGACAGAGAGAAAGCCATGCCTAGTCTAGGGAATATCTACTATCTTTGTTATTATTTACTTTGGCAGCTTTTACAACCTACTTGCTGACGTGTTTACATAGTCTCTTGAGGGATCTTTATGATGACATTTGTAACAAGTTTATTTCATTTGATGGATATGCTCCATAGCTCGAGGAGGAATGCTGGAGATATGATTTGATTATATTGAATAGGAAGATATGATATGATTTGATAAGGAAATATTTTAGCAATTATTTATCATTATCAGATATTGATTTTGTTTCTTATTATTCTATCTCTTCTTCATTATAAATAAGAATATTCATGCGTGTACCTAAAACATGAACTTTGTTATATTCTTTCCGAGCAATACCATCTTTAGTGACCTATTTTTTCACCAATCCTTCCAACATGATATGTTTACGTTTCCTGTAATTATTATAACCTGAAGATGAAACATACTTCTTTTTATTCTATAGCTTTTTCCCAACTTCCCCATATAATGTTTGTGTTTATATTTATAAATCTAGCTTAGTTGTTGTGATACAGGTATGTCAAGCCTCCTATTTTCACTCTTTGTGTTGGTAATGCTTGGGGAGAAGCAGCATTGCTTTTGGCTTCAGGTGCAAAGGGAAACCGCTCTGCTTTGCCATCATCAACAATAATGATAAGACAGGTTTGTACTCCACCATTTGTGACTATTACAAATGAAAAGGCAGTTTGGTTTAAGAAAATATTTCCTGTTCTCATTTTCTGTTTTTAGTGTTGCCTATTTCCAAAAGTTCATCATTTCATGTTTGAAATTGTTGAAACAGAAAACAATAAAAAGTTGTTTTTCACCATTTTCTATACCAAGGATTTGACAACAGGAAATAAGGTTAAAATAAGGTGGTGTTTGGTAATTAAAAGAGAAATTTAAAATGAAAATATATACATTTTTCTTAAAGAAACAACCCCTAACTATCCCCAAGGCTTAAGCTGTTGGTGTGGTCTTTCTAGTTACTTAGTTTGTTGTATTTCTTTTGGGATCTTGTATCCTAACATCTGAACTGTATGGTTTTCCAATTTGCAGCCAATTGCAAGGTTTCAAGGTCAAGCAACAGATGTTAACCTTGCAAGAAGAGAAGTCAATAATGTGAAGGCAGAATTAGTATGTTCTTCTATCTAATTTTATATAGCTAAGTTTTTAGTTATGTATTACTATCTGTGAAGATTTTTGGACCAGTGGATACTTTTGTAATTTTAGTCCCTTTAAAATACTGAAATATTAGTTTATTTTTTTATCTGCTACTGAAATGCTAGTTTGTTGAGCAGTAGCCAAACATTTCTTGGTTCCCTTCAACCACAAAGCATGAGATTATGAACTGTGTTGTATTTGGACATTTCAATGGACTGCTGCATAATTTTGATTTAATATGGATTCTTAAGAATGTATGCCTTACTGATCTTTAAGAAAAGCTGACTGAAAGATCATTGTAGCAACTCGTGCATGATGTTTGGTTTTTTTAAAGGTTAAATTGTATGCAAAGCATATGGAAAAAACACCCGAGCAGATTGAAAATGATATTCAGCGTCCAAAGTATTTTAGCCCCAGTGAAGCTGTTGAGTATGGTATCATAGACAAGGTACTTGCCATTAGACATTTTCGTTTTATCATTTATTTTACTTGAAAATAAAATGAACTGTCCTTTTGCAGGTTATATACAATGATAGGGGGTCTGAGGATCGTGGAGTTGTTTCTGATCTTAAAAAGGCACGGCTTATTTGACAGTTGGGATTTGAATTGCAATTTTCTCGGAGTTCAGGTAAAACACATCTCAAGTTATTGTTGTATTAAACAGTTGTTGCAACTTCAAAATTGATTTAGTTTATTGTTATCTTAGAAGATTAAATGTACCCTTTTTAGCAACAACTCTTTTTTAAATCTTATGGTTCTTAGCTATTATTTTGATGGGTTGTTTGTGATGCTCAGAAATTAAGTGCTCGTAAATCTTGCATTGATCAATTAAGTAATCACCCATGGCTATAATATTTTCCATTTACACTTGGCTTTACGTTTCTGGTGTTTGCCCCCACAAAACAAGTAATGGTCTAGCGTTGTCTAATGATTGCGCCAAGCACGAGTTAGTGCTTCATGTTTTGTGTAGAAAGGAGCCCCAAAGCCCTTTGTTTGAACCTTTTCGGGAGTATAATGCATGCTCTCAATTAGTTTTTCACTTTGATGAGCCAAATAGTAAGCTTTGATTGACAACGACATCCACAACCTCTCTAGTTTCTATTCTATTCTATTCCACCACTAAGTGCAAGCATAAAATTAAGGGAACGGTTACTTTTTCATGTCCATACACCCGTGCAAAATGTTTTCCCCTCATCCTACCTCCAAAATATTAACAAATATATTGTAACGGATGAAGATCCTCTACAATAAAAGAATAACTCTGAATAAATATAAACCATGAAAATGCTTTATTTTACAACGAATAATTTGAAATATGAGATGTAATCTGTCGGATTTGAACTGCATGATGGTGCAGTTACTTCTGACTAGAGAATCCTAATCCTAGGAGAAGGGACATGTATGGTCATGCTAAGGTTTCTGCTTGGGCTGTTTGGTATACTTGTTTATTCGTGCATTTTCATGACAAATATTTCATGAATTGCCATTAGAGTCAAGATTCAAGACTCTGATTAAATTTGTGAATAGGCACTTTTGTATTTGGCCGGATTTAGTTTCATCTTGTTAGTAGGCTTGTTTCACAACACGCGTTGAAGACACATGTAAGGGAGACATAGGAATACGCCACTCACATATTTGCTGGTCCGTTGGTCTCTTAGTTATCTATTTTTATGTATTATCTAATTTAAGTGGCTTTGATGGAGAATTGTCAAAATTGATGGCCATTATAGATATTCGACTTTTTTGTTTTTTAAAAGACGATTCCATTTGTTTCCATTTTTGGCATTGATTTTTGAGGGGGTAAAGAGTAAATACAGTACTTTAATATGTAGCAAAAATTGTGATTGTTTTCCTTTTATTCCAATCAGAGGCAGTTTCTGCATGGTATGAAGTATTTCTGATGAAACTTTCTTGTCTATAGGAATTTGTGTGGAAATGGTATAGTTTTTGTGGATTCCTTATTTTCTTGGATATGATGCTTTGTATTCTTAATAAAATATTTCTTGTAATGGAAGTAGATCAGCTGAAATGGAAGAAGATCAGCAGTGAAATTGGGCAAGCATGCCAAGCAAGTAGCGGATGTTATAGTATGAATTGTTAATACCATAGGACCATATTTCCCTTCCCCAACAATAGGCTGAAGGATCTACCACTACTTGTTTTCTAATATGTTGTACACATGACTGTATTCTGGTTCATTCTAATTCAAAATGTTTTTGCCTGTCAGTACCAGCAGCACGAAACTCAATTACAGTTAATGCCAATGTTTAGCAATTTTGAAGAACGGTATCTCAAATTTTAGACTGTTAAGAAATTTGCCATGGGAAACCGGAGGTTTGAAGCTCATTCAAATGTGTATTTAATTCAGTCGGTATATTACGTATCAATTTAATCTAATAAATTATTTACTTAAATTTAGCTAATAGAACCATCAAGTGATAACTATTTCTTTTTCTAATATGATTTATTCAATCTCTAAAAGGATATAATTGAAATTCAAATTATTGATTAAGAGATACAATTAATTATTACTTATATCGATTAATAATAACGGATAAAGTTAAAAGATATTGATATGTTATACATTATAGGATTATAGTATCAATGTCTCTTATTTATGTTTTTTTTTTCTCAATTCATGATTTTTCATATCTTTTTTCTTTTACAAACCTCCGAGTTTATCTTTTATTTTAATTTTTATTTTATCCCCTCCAGACTTTTTCCCTCTCATCTCTACTCCGTTCTTCTTCACGAGACATTTCTTTTATCTACCTCTCAATTCTCAACATATATTTAGAATTCATTGAATTTAAAAATTAAGACGAAAGGAAACAAAATAATTGGTGAAAGAAAGGAAAGGAGTGTAAGAAAAAGGTTGAATTATTGAAAGCACTATCCTGTTTGTTGGGAGCTTTGTGTAAGGAGGAAGGAGTAACCACATGGATGGCTACACTTGAGAACCACCTACTCCTCCAATTTACCTCTTTATTCTTTTCAAATATATATACACACATTTGTGCATTTATTCAAAATTTTCTTATATCTTATATTGGTCATAAACATGTGTTTTCGTTTTCTATGAATTATGATTTTTACTTTTATATCTAATTATTTTTCATATTCATAATCTTTGCATTTCTTGTTATTGGTTTGGTTTAAATTTTTATTGGTATTAAAATCTAACTTTGGCCATTGAAAGTTAGAGAATCCAAAATTTGGGGAGGTGTTTTTATATAACACAAGGTTGGAATTCGAGGCTAATGGGTAGAAATGAGAAAATTTATAAGATGGAAAATCCCTTGTTAAATTGAATGTGTATAATTTATTATTAATATTATACTAAATGGTTATGAAAAATCAAGTGATATTAGAATGCATGCATTTTCAAATCCAACCGTTAAATTATTCTTCCAAAACCACTATAGCTGACAAATTACTAGTTTTTAAATGGATGAAAGTGGTATATTTAACTTAAATTGGATTTACAACACCTTCAAATGATTTCATTGGTACAAAAAGTTAATAAAATAAATAATCTACACATAAATTCTTAATATTTGTATTAATAAATGATTTTTGGTTAAATAAAATTTATATTAAAGATAAACCTATCATCTAACATTTAATTTTTTTGTTAGCATGCATAACTTTTTAATAATAGCGTTTAGCACCCTTGTCCCTGTTGTGTTAGTATTGATGGTTTCTTTCACTTTAATTTTCACAAGAATGATTCTCATATTGGCTCCAATAAACAAATATATTTTGTTTGTAAAATTTATACAAAATCCATTGTAAGTTTTTTTATTTGAACTATATTTTTACTTTGAAGGTTTGAGAAACTAAAATCATAATTTGTATGAAATCAAACCTTTAATAATTAGTATTGAAATTTGACATTTTCAAAAGTGAATGAGACTAAAGTTTTCAGTGATCCGATAATGGTTCAATAGCGAGTGGAACAATATGTCTAACAAATATCGCCAGAATAAGCTCTAATTATAACTCTGATACCATGTTAAAAGTGAGTTTTAGGCTTAACTCAACTTCACAAAACCAGTTTGTAAAGTGAGTCTGTATCTTACTTATATATTATAAATTGGTCTTATTTCTAATTGATATGAGACTTCCAATATTAACAATAATCTTTTATGATATATAGTATTTTAACTTGAATTGATTAAAAGTTTAAAATAGTATAGATATAATATGCAGAAATATAAAATGTGGAGAGGGACAACTCAGATTAACACTACTAGTTCTGCTTATACTTGGCATCAATAAAATCACTTATAACTTGGCGGCAACTGAGATTAACTTGTTTTGACCTAATTAAAGAAGGTCGTGGTAATTGAATTAGAATAATTTGTGGAGTGTGGGTGGGTGCGTTACAACCAACGCGGCTGCTACACATTTAAGTAGGTGTGGAATAATCATCATCACTCTACTCTATTTCTTTCTAACTTTTCTATTTTCTTACAGATTTCCATCTATATACCATAATGTTATACTACTATATGCTCTAAAAATAGTTCTATTAGGATAAACATAAAACCAGTTTGATGTATGTTATTGGAATTAAGTTTCAAGGATTTCATAACAAGTATTTTTAATTAAGTTTTTATTAATTTTTTATTCATTAAGTATTTAAAAAGTTTATATTTTTTAATTGAGCTTTTATCATTATTTTTTTTATTACTTTGATAACATGACTCGTATTTTATGTAGTCATCTTGTTTAGTTTGTGTTATTAAAATTAAGATTATTATTATTATTTTAAAAATAAAATAATAAAATAAAACTTTTATTTGAAGCTATTGTTTTGAAATGCTAATATGCATTAATAACTTATTAAAGTAAGAGCTTAATTAAATTTAAATTTTTATAAATTTAGAAAATTTTTATTGAGTCTCTATAAAATTTATTTTATTTATTAAGTAATTAAAGTTTTAATATTTTTGTCTTATCATATTACTTACTTTTAAGCTTAATATAAGAATGTAGTTTATAAACCAATCACATTATAAATATGAGGTATTTTCAATTCAATTAATTTTAATATTTTATAGGGAGAAAGCCTATTGAAAGAAGGATTTATTTTTTAATTGACAGGTGTAAACTTGTAGATATTTAAATAATTATTTCCATTAAGATGTTGTTAAGTGAGTAATAGTGAAAGTTATTCTTAAGAAGAACTGTAGATAAATAGGTGTTAGCACTCATCTTTTTTCATTAAATTACAAAATATGAGGGTGTTATGGGAATGAATGAATTGTAAACACACATAGTTTTAATAATAATTTAAAAAACTATGTTTTTATTATTATTATTGCTATAAATAAATATAATATATTTCAAAAAAAGAAAAATTGGAGTGGGGTGGCGGAGAGCTTGTCGATTGAAAAAGTAAGGATGAAGATTATTTTATCTCAAGAGGATAAACATTAACACATACAAATTGGTTTAAATTAATTCTTTAGCTAAGTGTTTTATTCATAGGACTGAGACCCCGTCTTCATGTTCTATTATTTTTTCTAAGAAAAAAAAAGACATTTAGAAATTTAATGAATTTTTATGCAATGTAAATAAAAGAAAAAAGTTTATATAAAAAAATTAATAATTTTAACTTCTCTATTTTTATCATTTTCATTATATTATTCTCTCTTTCTATCTCTCTCTCTCTCTCTGTATATATATGTTCTCAACTCTTTCTAATTCAAAAGTAGTGGAAGAGTTTAATTAGTTATCCTTGAGAAGATCTTAGAACCCTCCAAATTATTTACATATATAAATATATTTCTTAAAATTTTAATATATTTTATATATTTAATATCTTTAAAATTTATGTATGCTAATACAAGAATTTTGACACCTCTAAATACTTTCTAAAAATTTGTCACAAGGATGTGAGTTATGATGAAAGATTAACCAAAATATTTTATAAACTAAGTTGATGATAAAAAATAGTACGATACAAAATATCATTATTAATAATTTATTTCTCTAATTGATAAACGTATTTAGAATTTTTCTTCATATAAACAAGAGACAAATGAAATATGAAGAATTAACTTTTGGATTATTTTTCCATGTGAACAAAAATTCATTTTGTATACTTACGATAAAATGAAAAATTTTGACAGTTTTTTAGCTTCCTGGAGTGGAGTTTCAAATTTTAATTCTTATATAATATGTATAATTTTTGCAAGTCTAAATAATGAAGTAATAATGAAAGATGATTACATAAAAATATTATATATCCTTTTGACATATGAAACAAAATATACAAGATATCCAGTTATTAGTATACATTTTGAAGACCAAGTTATGTTTTATGAGTCTGAACTTGGAGTGTAGCAGAATACTGTTACGACAACATTGAAATATGTATGACATATATCTACACACACCTCAGACCATTACTATAAATATCAACCCATATCTCTGCTTCCTATATCACAAATCACTCTCATTATTTCTCATTTCGATATGGAACTTAGTTTTGGCCTTCTTTCTGTCATACTATTTCTACCTGCACTCTGTATATCACAGGACACTTTTACATGCTCCAGAGCAACATACTATGGTAGCCCTGATTGCTATGGGAATCCAAGTATGACCTTCTTCTAGTTAGCTACCTCATCTCCTACTACAACCAACCACATTTCTTTGCATCTTTCAATAATCATCTTGCATGCTTTTCAAACCAAAATTCAAATAGTCTCACATTACACTGTACCTCCTTATTTCAACATTGTATTCTTCATTAATTTTTTCAGAGGGAGCTTGTGGCTTTGGCGAATATGGGAGAACGGTGAATGATGGAAGTGTGGCAGGAGTGTCAAGGCTATGGAGGAATGGAAGCGGTTGTGGAGCATGCTATCAGGTAGTTTTCTTTTGCTTTTCAAGAAAAAAAAAAATAGATTTTTTATATGTGCTATAATGTAAACGATGATGATTCAGGCTAGGTGCAAGATACCACAGTATTGCGATGAAAACGGAGCATTCGTGGTGGCAACAGATTATGGTGAGGGAGACAGAACAGACTTCATCATGAGCCCACGCGCCTTCTCGAGATTGGGACGCAACGCAGACGCATCTGCAGAGTTGTTCAAATATGGTGTTGTGGATATTGAATACAGAAGGGTCCCGTGTAGTTATTCTGGCTACAATGTCGTGTTTAAGGTTCATGAACACAGCAGAAACCCTGACTACTTTGCTGTTGTGGTTCTCTATGTAGACGGAACATACGATGTCACTGCTGTTGAGTTGTTTCAGGTATATTTTGATCACGCAGTTAATTCTAAGTACAACAATTTCTATATATTAAAGCTTTCTTTTTTTGTACTAAAAATGGTAAAAGGAATAAGGAAAGTAAACTTGATGGATGAGATGATGTTAATTTTGCAGCAAGACTGCCAAGAATGGAAGGCATTGCGCAGGGCCTTTGGGGCAATGTTTGACTATAGCAACCCTCCAAGAGGTGAAATCTACTTGAGGTTCCAAGTTAGTGGCAGTGCAGGGATTTATTGGGTTCAGTCCAGGAATGCTATCTCCAGTGATTGGACGGCCGGAGCAACATATGACACCATGGTGCAGCTTAATTAGAATACAAAAAACCACTTCAAGATTCCAGGAACAGATTCGAATTAGATAGGCTCTAGTATTCAATTTGTTTCTGTTTAGTTACTGTTATCACTATAGGAATGTTTGTGTGTACTGCTCTATGTGTCTCTGTTCTAGGGGACTAAAATAATGGGAATTCATGTACTTTTCCATCTTAGATAACATGAATTTGGATAAAATAAATGTATCATCTCCTTTCTCCTTTGTTGGTATCTCATCTCTCATCTTCAATTTTCTCTGTTATCTCTTTTTTATTTTGCTCAATTACGAAGACAAATGAAGCAAGCGAGATTAGAATGGAAAAGTAGAAACTCTACTCTTCTTTTGTTGAGAAAAGCAATTTGTATACAAGCCATACTAGGAGGCTTACGTTCCATTATGGCTGCATAAAAGATCAAGAATATAGGGGCAATATGTCTAACACTGAATTGCTCGATTAAAATCATGGACTCCCCATCGATCCATTAATCATGCTCTTTCTTAATCTATTACATCAATTTGATTGCATGTTAATGGGTCTATCGAGGAGAAGGTTACACGTAGATTACTAAAACATTAATAACATCTGAATCTAACTATATAAATGATTGATATCACTCTTTACTACAAACTTTAAGACAATAAATTAATGAATCTTTCATCTTTACATAAAGTTTTAATTTCTTATTATTTAACGTAGAACTTAGACTCACACTTGCATTACCAATAACCTTCACAGTGTTGAGATAAACTTAAATTTAGAAATTTATTATTTTGTTAGTTTTGAGTCTATTAATGTTTGGTTTGATTTTGATTGAAATAAATAGGATGGGTAGTTATGATTTTCTATTTATCTAGGTAGAATATTATTTTATGATAGAATAGGAGATTTGATTTTTAGGTAAGTTGATATTTTATTGTCAGTTTTTATTATTTGTAATTGGCCTAAAACCTGATTTGCACCTATTTAAAGGTTGTTAAGGTTTAATGGAAAGAACCCATCATGGATTGAAGAGTAATATTATTTGTGTGGGTTCACCGTTTTTTCCAACAGTGATATCAGAGTCCAACAGTTGGTAATGTTTTCGCTGGAGGGGGAGTGAGTGAGAAAAAAAAAAGAAAAAAAAAAGTGAGAGGGAGAGTCAAATATCGATAGAGGAAAAAAAGGAAAGGGAGAGTTTGGAGAGAAAAAGGATAACAAAGAAAAGGGGAGAGTCAAATACCCAGAGAGCGGGAAGAGTCTGAGTCTCCAAAAAAGAGAATAAAAAAACTTTAAACAATGAATTAATGAATCTTTCATATTTATATAAAGTTTTAATTTCTCATTATTTAATGTAGAACTTATATTCGAACTTGCATTACCAATAACCTTCACAGCATCACAGTTTCTTAGACCAACAGGCAACAACATGAAGTGCAGTTTCGGCTCTGTTCCATGATTCACCTAACATAAGCAGCTTTTAAAAAAATGCTCATTCTAAGGTAACACGGGCAACTATTGTCACCCGAGACAAGCTATTACTTTCAACTCTAAAATATTAAATTTACGAAAAGATTCAATATCAATAAATTAAAAACAAATTTACAAAAAAACTAAAACACTATTTTTAACAACAAAAATGTTAATACAGTTAAATTTATAGATCCTTCTATTTATATATTAATCACTTTACTGTTTTTTACTGATTTAAAACTTCATCTCGATTAAAATAAATATGGGATATGTGAAATAGATTGGGGTTATTTTGCGGGTAATGATTGCTTATTTACTTTGTGAATGAACTTGTACTTGCTTATTTGGATACGCCTCTTCTGCTTTATTTTGGATAGAATGTAGCACTACAAAAAGAAAGTCAAAAACTAACGAATAGTCAATTGATTTGTGCCCATAGGTATACACTTTACTGTAATTTAACTACACGTATAAACATCGTAAATATGATGTATTATATAAACAGTAAGATATATATTGATTTTATGCTATATCAACGGAATTTTTAGTCAATCCTCTCTCAGAGATACCAATTTCATAAGGAATTGCCATTTTTAAGCCACTATTGTAACTTGTTTTTTCTTGTAATGTCAGGCCGAAACATAATCAATCTCCAATGTTATCACTATAATACCCATTCTGGCCTACCGAAAATTAAATTAAGAAAGTCTAGTAGATAACAAGGAAAAGTAAGAGTTTATTTTGCAAGACTTGATAACAACTAATCGTTTATAATTGATTTGTGAAATCGATCAAAATTGAGAACTAATAGAAAATACCGAAAGAAATTCAAATGATGAAGAAGCTCAAACATGCTAGACTAATCGTGGAGAGGAATTTGCCATAAAATATTGAAATTCATTGATAAAAGTAAAAGTTTTTTTGTTTGTTAGGAACAATGAAAAGCTCAACTCTCAAAGAAAAATGCTTTAATTTCAATTTGATAAAAAAAAATTGCTTATAAGAAAATAACTTTCAAAGATAAAATTAATTTATAGTATTTTAATATAAAAATTATATTTTATTGAGTTATTGTAGGATTAAATTACTTAGTTTCACTATTTTAATATAAGAATTCTTTAAAATCTATCCTAGTCAACAATTATTATTGATTCTTTAATTTTTAAATTTAATGTCTTGAGTATGAGTGGATGTATTGAAGATCATGAATTAGATATAAAACTAATTCACATAAGTTAATCTTAAAATTAGATTTGATTCCAATATCTTAATAAGTCTCAAATAAACAAAAAGTATAAAAAAACACTATTTTATTGCTAAGTAAATAATACCCTTAATATTAAACACTATATTATTACTAAGTACATAATACCCTTAATATTAAAGATAAATTTCTTTGTTGGATTACAAAAATTGAGAATGATTGTTTTTCTATTAAATTTTTAAAAGTTCTTATATGAAATATTCTACTTATAATATAATATCTTGAATCATAGAATATTATATATATATATATATATATATATATATATATATATATATATTATAATGTTTTATAAACTTAAATTAATTTAAATTATATAAAAGTATATAGATATGTAAGAAATATAAATAAAAGTCTTTTATCCCAAATCCAATATAATTGAAAGGTGTTTAAACTACAATAATTATTAATAAAATTTTGGATGTAGGTAAAATTTGTTAGTAAAATCAGTAATTGTGTCTCATTCTTCCTTGTTTTTTTTTTTTTTCTTTTCTTTGTTTTTCTTTTTTCTCTTTTTCTTCTTCTCTCTTTCTTTTCCATCCTTCTCCTTCATTGTTGTCACTATTGTCACATTAGCCATCTCAAACTCTTTCCCTTTCGCCTTTTCTTCCTCCTTCTTCACCTTTGACCACCATTATTGTTGTGACCACCACTGATACTTTACCAATGCACCATCGTCATGCCTCCACCATGGCACCGATTTCGACTCTTTGCCTCCTTCCTTCTCCTTCTTCTTCCATTCTTCTTCTCACACATCTCACTTGATTTATAAAAACATATCATCACACTTGACAAATTTTTTTACCAATAAATTTATCGATGAAAAGATCTATTAGTAATAAGAATTATAAATTACTAATAGATTTTACACGAACAGGTCAAAAACTAAAGTCCAAAGTGTGACACTCTTTCCTCATATATAATTCATTGATATAGACAAACTCATTAGTAATAACAATTATAAATTATTGACAAAATTTATCAGAAGAAAAATCTCAATAATAATAATAATTATAAACTATTAAAAAAAAATTTGAAAATTTTTAAAATATATAATTATCGATAGATTTTATTCAAATGGGTCAAAACTCAAAGCAAAGCAGGAATTACAATGGTCTCTTCATTGACAAAATATCAATGAAAAAAAATTGTCAGCGCTAACAATTATAAGGCCTTGTTCACTTAAATGGATTTGAGGGAGAGTAATTGAGTGGATTTGAGAGGATTTGAAGGTAATTTTTTTTGCTGTTTATTTGAGTGAATTTGGAGGTAAAAGAGACTGGATTTGGAAGTAAAGTTTGTGAGAATTAGTGTAAGATTTAATTTATATGGTAGATTAAAAAAATTTACTTCCAAATCCGTACTCGTTTACCTCCAAATTCACTCAAATAAACAACAACAAAAATTACCTTCAAATCCTCTCAAATTCACTCAATTACTCTCCCTCAAATCCACTCAAGTGAACAAGACCTAAATTATTAACAAAATTATTGACGCAATTTACTAACGGTTACACAAGTAGTAAGGAAGAAAATGCTAAAGGAAATAAAAGTGTGGTCTAATGGGATTATAATTAATATTCTCTTGTTTACGAATAATACCCTACTTTTACGTGAGTCAAAGGTTCAAAACATTATAGTGGTGAAGAGCATTCTTAGGTTCTTCAAATTAGTTTCAGGTTTAGGTTAATTTTGCTAAGAGTAATTTTTATTTACTGTTAAATTTGTTAAAATGTCTCTTCCACTGATTTCTCTAAACATTATTCTGTATCAATCTTACTGCAAATTCACACCCATAACTCGAAAGTTAATTTTCGATAAGAATAATTAAATACAAATTAAAAAAAACTCTCAGTTTAAAATCTATGAAACTATTTACGACGATTAACAGAAACAACAGCAATTAATAATAATAATAATAATAATAATAATAATAATAATAATAATAATAGATACTTGTCTTACACGTTAACATTATATTAGAGATTAATTTTTTCATACAATGAGATTTTCTATTTGACCTGATCCAGCCCCATGCAATTACGATTTGATCGAATGGAACAAAGGAATGAATCTGTGGGTTCATTATAACAAAAGTAAACTTGCATACATTTTTATCGCAGTAGACCTTGAGTCATAATCAACCCTGTAGTTGTATAGAAAAGAAATAATCAACCTACTTGCGTGTGCGTTCTTTCATTTATCTATTTATATTATATCACTTAAACTAATGTTATTATTTCACGCTTTTTCATTTAAATTCCAAGATTATAAATAGATATAAGTAATTGTTTTTAATATATTGATATCTTGTTAAGTTTAATTTTAATCCTTTATATATATTTTTTAAAATCTCCAAAACCACTTCATTACTGATTACATGGTTAGTATGACATTTTAAAATAACCACTTATGTCTTTTTAAATCAAATGGAGATATTTGGGATGCAACATTGTTCTGAATTTCACGAACATGTTCAACATGGAAATGGAGACAATCTTCTTGCTGATGAAGAAACTCGAATATGATAATGTGAAATTGGTAGTCGAAATGAGTTGGTCCTCCTCGAATTAAGCAGGTAGATATGAAGGGTCTTTTTGGAAACCTATTGCCTCTTTTGCATTGAATTAAACTCAAATTTTTTTTTGTCATATTTGATGAAAATTTTACATCAACTAAATATAAGATTAATTTATAATATATAAATAAATGTAAACTTATATTATAAATTGATTTTATAAAATTAAATTAAATTTAAAATTCATTTCTTATCATTATATTAAATTTATAAGTTAAAGTCTATCGTATACATAAATGACTATTTTCTGTTTTATACAATTGACATTCTCTTATTCAAACTTTCTTCTTTTCTTTTTCTTATTTATCCTCTATCAAACAAACGATAAAAAGTGCCATGAAAATTTTAAATGATTTTAAAACTGAGAGAGTAAAAATATAAAAAGCATATATATACCTTTGGCGATTAATGGCAAACATATATACTACTTTGCATAATTATTTAATAATTTACTTTAATCATTTTAATTTGAAACACCCTATCAAATTTTAAATAATTAATTAATTTGAAAAAGATAAGTTGAAATAATCTTACAAGATGTGATATATATACTTTTGGCTATTAATCTTACAATGTATTTAAAATAATACTAATAATTTACTTATATTTAACATTTTTGACTTCGTTAATAAAGAGTGCACTAAGGTGATTTAGAAGAATTTTATAAAATAAATATTTATAATCCGACTGGAAAGGAAACCGTCATAGAAAGTGAGGAATCAAATTTATTTTTTAAAATAAACATCGGTCCACAATTAACATGGTCAATATTTCATACTATAACATATGAATTCCAAATTAAAAAAATACAGAATAGTGAATTGTTTTCCTTATTCAATGTTATCCACAATCCAATCTTCACCCGATCAGAATTTAGACAATTGGAAAATCAACCACATATTTATCCACGTATCCCAACATATATCTCAAACATGCATTCAAGTTTACTTAGTCTTAAGGTACCACACCGTGAAACAGTCGTGGTCTGGTGAGAGAAAACGCGTGCACCTTTTAGCCATCTAAAACTTACAATAACTAAAATATGCCCAAACAATTTATATGATGCATCAGATGGTTTGTTTAGAAGAAAAATCTCTATTTCTGAGGGTTAAATAAATGATGGTAGAATTTGCTATTAATTAGTGCATGTGTAGGGGTTGATCTTTTGAAGATATAGAAATGATTTCGGACCCTTATCTCTTTAATCCAGTTGTCTGAGTCTTCTAGCACGTACAATAGACGCCAAATTGGAGAAAAACTGGGGTGTATCACAATGTTATATGTATCTACAACTAAGACTGTGTACTATAAATACATCACCCCATATCTTTCTTTCATCGTATTCTCATATATACTTCATTAGTTTATCGTCTCTCTCTCTTCATTATGGAGCTTAGCTTTAAGCACCAAATTGGCCTTGTTTGTATCATATTGCTCTTTCCTGCACTGTGTTACTGCCAGGAATATACTAAATCCAGAGCAACCTTTTATAGTACATCAGATGGTTATGGGACTCCAAGTACGTGACTCTCCTATATGTCTATTTATTTCTAGATCTCTTTTTCTCCCATTCTATTTCTCTCTTTTTCTTTATGTCAAATCCTAAATGAATGATAATTCTGGATTGCACATAATGTTATATTTATTATATGACAGCAGCAAAGTAGTTTTGGAGGGGGAAGGGAGAACAATTGCATGCTTGATTTTGAAACTAATTATTATTTTTTTTCTAGCAAAAATATTTGAAGAATGTACTGTTAAGATGCATGCTTCTCTTTTATGATGCTTTTTACAATTTAGATACAAAGTGACCACTTAACACAATGGTATATGCATATTTTAGCGGGAGCTTGTGGATTTGGAGAATATGGAAGGAAGATGAATTGGTACGATGGAAGTGTCGCAGGAGTCTCTGGGCTGTGGAGGAATGGAGTTGGCTGTGGGACATGCTATCAGGTACGTACTTTTGTTCTTAAATTTCTTTTCAATAACTAAGGTTTCTCCTAAGACAACTTCCGAAGATTAGACACAGAAAAAATCACCAACTTATTGTTTGACCAGTTAATTAGGATGTTACATGGTAAAACAAGTTAGGCTACTTGGTCAATAAAACAAAGCATTTTATATGATAGAAAAAAAAAAAAAAAACTTTGCGTAGTATTTGACTAATTATGCAATGTTAATTTAAACGATGGTTCAGGTAAAGTGCCTTATAGAAAAGCTATGCGATGAGAATGGAGCATACCTGGTGGCAACAGACCAGGGTTACGGAGACAACACAGACTTCGTGATGAGCCCACGCGCCTTCACAGAACTGGGACGTGATGAGAATGCTTACGAAGAGCTTAAGAAATACGGTACAGTGGATATTGAATACAGAAGGGTTCCTTGTACCTATACCGGCAACGTCGTGTTCTATATCAAGGAAACTAGCAGCAACCCTGGTTACTTTGCTGTTGTCCTTCTGAATGTCAACGGAATAAACGACGTGACTGCGGTTGAAATGTGGCAGGTATGTTTGTATTACGTTTGAAATGGTTTAAAGTAATTTTATATGTTTAAGGAATGATAAAATTGTTTGAATGGTGTGGATGGTGCAGTCTGGAGAATGGAAGGCACTTAACAGAAACTATGGAGCAGTGTTTGACTTTGCTAACCCTCCGAGTGGCGAGATCAGGTTGAGGTTTAAGGTGAGTGGCCTGTCTGATTGGGTGGACCCCAAGATTGTCATTCCTAGTTACTGGCAGCCAGGAAGCACTTATGTCACCGAGGTTCAGCTTAAATAGAAACAACAATCTCAACAACATATATATTGCAAATAATGGCACTGTTATTCAGTTCGTTTCTGATAGTATCTGCCACTCTCTCAAGAACATATATGTTGCAAATAATGACACTGTTATTCAGTTCGTCTCTGATAGTGTGTGCCACTCAATGTTCTCTTGTTAGAAAGGGGAGATCCATGTACTTCCCATTACGAATGAAAATAAATGTGTTTGTTTGGGATAATTATAACATTTTTTATATTATGTCACAACTATCAAAATCAAAGCAAAATATTACCAAAATAACTCTATAAGGTATTAAAAATGCTGGGATAAAGCCATGTTAAAAATTGTTTAGTTAAACATATTATATTATATATATATATATATATATATATATATATATATATATATATATATATATATATATATATATATATATATTGTTTTATTATGTGAATGGGGTAAAGCATTAATGAAGTTCTTCGACTTAAATTCAAAGCAATTGGTAAAAATGCTAATAGGAATGAATGTACAGAGTAATTGGTATGTTGCTTGCAGGGGATATTCAAATATTAGCTATCTAATGAAGAAGTGTTTGGTGAGAATTGAGAAATGGAAGGTGATTGACAGATCCAGAGTTCCCATGCATTGTGATTAACCCAAGACCTCATCATCTATATCATTTTTTCCACTTTCCCTTTTCTCCAACCAATCTTAGTTCAGAAAGTAAACCAATCCTGTTTCTGATTTGGCTATTTCTTAATATATACTATTTAATCTAATCACGATTAAAATATCACATTAGCAATATAAGTTAGTATTATCAGTCATGTTTATCATTTGATTGTTGTCTTTTATACTATAATAGTTATTATGGTGTTATATTTATGAATAGTTGGAAGTCTCACATATATTAGAGATAAAGTCAAATAACGTATAAATGGATGCAAACTCATCTTAGAAGTCAATTTTGTGAGGTTGAGTTAAGCTTAAATCCACAATTAATAACATAATATCAGAGTTATAGTTAGAGCCTATTTCGTTATACTATTGTTAGTTCTACTCTTGTTTTCATAGTTTTACTTTCTCTGTTGTGCTTTTGTCCTTGAAATCCACTATAATGTCTTATGAATTAGGTCGATACCGATGAAACTGTTTTAAGAAAACTCGATGGATTTTTAAGACAAGTGTATATATGACACCTCATAATGTATTTTTATTATGATCAAATATATCTTTACAAAAAAAGTACTTCAAGTTCAATTCTATTATATTCAATGAATTGTTAACTGAATTTAGTTTTCATCTTTAAAGAAAATGTGAGTTTAAGTTTTTTTCCAACTTGTAGCGGTAAAAAGCTATCGATAAATACCAAGTTTAAATATTAAAAATCTAAATTTACATGTTTTTAACGATTGAAGGAATAAATTCTTTAAAAGTAGGGTTAAATATGTTTTTAGTCCTTATATTTTGGGACGATTTTGGTTTTAGTCCCCCTTTCAAACTATAGTACAATTTAGTCCTTCAACTTTAGAAAACTCTAGTTTTAGTTCTTTTTACAAAATTTTTTTAACTTTATTTGTTGTTTCAAATGCGTTTCTCAGTTAACATTGAAGCAAAAATGTGTCAAACAGTGAAAACAATCCAAATGCTATAATGTAACGTGCTTGAAACAGCAAATAAAGTTTAAAAAATTTGGTAAAAAGGACTAAAACCATAGTTTTCTAAAGTTGAAGGACTAAATTGTACTATAGTTTGAAAGAGGGACTAAAACCAAAATTGCCCCAAAGTATAAGGACTAAAAACATATTTAACCCTTAAAAGTATTATCACAAAATCAAATTTAAACAAAAGTATAAGAAGTAAAAACACATTTTCTCTAATGTTTTTGTAAATTAAAATGATACAACTTTTATACGGAAAGTATATTAACTTATAATATAAATTCAGTACAAATAGTTTAATATTTCCTAATATATTAATTATTGTATATTATCTTGAGAGTGAATTTTTCACTCTAACTTTAAATGCAAATATGCATATAATTCCTAATTTTTTTTGCTATGGTCGAATTTTTCATTCCACCTTGCCTTTTATTAAGGTCAAAGAGTTTTAATATTTTCTAATATCCTTATATATTAAACTACAAAACTAAATAATTATATTATGCATAATAATCTATAATTAGATGACAATAAAAAATTACATTGTCAATATACTTTGATTCATTTATAATTTTATTCAATGTGCTTATTTTTTTTTTAATCTTTTGGAAGTATATAAGATAAAATGTAATGGACCAAACTTATTTTTCACCATATCCTTTTTGTTTTTTTGTTTTTTTTTTCATTTTATACTAATATATCATAAACAAATATAATTGTTTATAATATTAATCGATAAAAAATAATTTTTAATATGACTTTTACCATAATTGTTATGAGAACCTAATTTCCTTTTTTTTAAAAAAAAAAAAAGGTCTGTTCTCTCTTTGAACATAGTTTTCTCTTAAAACTTTCATTCTCTCTTTCAAAAATTTGATTCATCTCATATTTTTTAAAAAGCCTTCGTATCTTTCTTAGACTCCCATCTTGTAGTTCATTTCTTCCTTTTTGCATCCTTTCTCTTTTTATTTCTCAAGAATGAAGTATGTCATTGTAAACCTCGCAACAAGAGATACATTTTTTTTCCATTGAACAATTTCTCCTTTGGGGTGAGTTTCATCTTTGTCTTGGGTTAGATCTTAAATGGAAGGGAAATTTTGGATTTGCATGTGGTTATGAGTGGATTCTTTGTCTTTTTTAATCTATTATGGTTCTAGTAGTATGTTTAGATCATTAATCTAAGCTTATTATGTGTTTAGGCGTTTTATTTGGGAGGTATAGGATGTAAGGACACTTGTGCAGAAAACCAATAGAATTAAGGGAAGTTGACTTTGATATCTTTTATGTTTAAATAATGGTTGAAGATATATTAAATGGTTTAATTGAAGTATACTTATGGAACCTTTTGTTTGTTTCCTTCACTTTTACATTAACTTGCGCCTCTTCTTTACTATGTGTTGCATTGTGTTTTTTGTGTTTATTGAAATTTTACTAGTTGTTTTTAAGCATTGATGTTTCGTGCTTATTACATGAAATTGGGATGATCAAGGTAGTTGTTCCTAAGGGAGAACTCTACCGTATTTGGTCAAGTTAAGGGTTGACGGTTGACGGTTGACAGTTGACAGTCGAGTGTTGAGGGTTGAGGGTTCGAGTTTAAGGTATAGGATTCAGGGTTTATGGTTTTAGTTTAGAGTTAAGGTTATGATTTGGGTTATGTTTAGGATTTAGGGTTACGGATTAGAGTTTGGGGTCATGGTTTGCGTTGAGGGTTGAGGGTTGAGGGTCGAGTGTCGAGTGGCGAGGGTCGACAGTCGAGCGTTGAGCATCGAGGGACGAGGGTCAAGGGTCGAGGTTCGACATCGAGGATCGAGGGTCAATGGTCGAGGGTCGAGCGTCGAGCGTCGAGGGTCAAGGTTTGAAGGTCGAGGGTCACAGTCGAGGGTCGAGGATCACATTCGAGGGTCGAACGTTAAGGATCGAGGGTAGAGGGTCAAGGATCGAGGGCCAATGATCGAGGGTCGAGTGTCGAGGGTCGAGGGTCGAGTGACGAGGGACGAGGGTCGTGTGACAAGGGTCGAGCGTCGAAGGTCGAGAGTCCAATGTCCAGGGTCGAGGGCCAAGGATCGAGGGTCGAGGGTCGAGGATCGAGGGTCGAGTGTCGAGGGTCGAGAGTCGAGGGTCGAGGGTCGAGCGCCCAGGGTCGAGGGTCGAGGGTCGAGCGCCCAGGGTCGAGGGTCGAGTGTCCAGGGTCGAGGGTCGAGTGTCCAGGGTCGAGCGTCCAGGTTCGAGGGTCGAGGGTCACAGTGGAGGGTCGAGGGTCGAGGGTCGAGGGTCGAGGGTCGAGCGTCGAGCATCGAGCGTCGAGGATCGAGAGTCGAGGGTCGAGGGTCGTGTGACGAAGGTCGAGCGTCGAGCCTCGAGAGTCCAATGTCCAGAGTCCAGGGTCCAAGGTCAAGGGTCCAGGGCCAAGGATCGAGGGTCCAGGGCCAAGGATCGAGTGTCGAGTGTCGAGGATCAAGGGTCGAGTGTCGAGGGTCGAGAGTCAAGGGTCGAGGGTCGAGGGTCGAGGATCAAGGGTCGAGGGTCGAGCGTCCAGGGTCGAGGGTCGAGGGTCGCAACCAAGGGTCACAGTCGAGGGTCGAGGGTCGTGGGTCTAGTGACGAGGGGCGAGGATCGAGCGTCGAGGGTCAAGGGGCGAGGTTCTAGGGTCGAGGGTCGAGGGTCGAGGGACGAGGGTAGAGGGTCGAGCGTCGAGGGTCGAGGGTCACATTCGAGGGTCGAGGGTCAAGGGTCACAGTCGAGGGTCGATGGTCATAATCAATGGTTGAGGGTCGAGGGTCGAGGGTCGTGGGTCGAGTGACAAGGGACGAGGATCGAGCATCAAGGGTCGAGGGTCGAGGTTCGAGGTTCGAGGGCCGAGGGTCCAGGGTCCAGGGTCCAGGGTCCAGGGTCGAGGTTCGAGGGTCGAGGGTCGAGGGTCGAGGGTCGAGGGTCGAGGGTCGAGGGTCGAACGTCGAGCGTCGAGGGTCGAGGATCGAGAGTCGAGGGTCGAGAGTCGAGGGTCGTGTGACGAGGGTCGAGCGTCGAGGATCGAGAGTCCAATGTCCAGGGTCCAGGGTCCAGGATCCAGGGTCAAGGGTCCAGGGCCAAGGATCGAGGGTCGAGGGCCAAGGATCGAGTGTCGAGTGTCGAGGATCGAGGGTCAAGTGTCGAGGGTCGAGAGTCAAGGGTCGAGGGTCGAGGGTCAAGGGTCGAGGATCAAGGGTCGAGGGTCGAGCGTCCAGGGTCGAGGGTCTAGGGTCACAACCAAGGGTCACAATCGCAGGTCGACGCTCACAGTCGAGGGTCGAGGGTCGTGGGTCGATTGACGAGGGACGAGGGTCGAGCGTCGAGGGTCGAGGGTCACAACCGAGGGTCACAGTCGAGGGTTGACACCCAGAGTCGAGGGTCGAGGGTCAAAGGTCGAGGGTCGAGGGTCGAGGGTCGTGGGTCGAGTGACGACGGACGAGAATCGAGCGTCGAGGGTCAAGGGTCGAGGTTCGAGGTTCGAGGGTCCAGGGTCCAGGGTCCAGGGTGGAGGGTCGAGGGTGGAGGGTCGAGCGTCGAGCGTCGAGGATCGAGAGTCGAGGGTCGAGAGTCGATGGTCGTGTGACGAGGTTCGAGCGTCGAGGGTCGAGAGTCCAATGTCCAGGGTCCAGGGTCCAGGGTCAAGGGTCCAGGGCCAAGGATCGAGGGTCGAGGGCCAAGGATCGAGTGTCGAGTGTCGAGGATCGAGGGTCGAGTGTCGAGGGTCGAGGGTCGAGGGTCGAGGGTCGAGGACCAAGGAT
>NC_028357.1:30304622-30337317 GCF_000741045.1 Vigna radiata var. radiata
AGGGTCGAGGTCACAGTCGAGGGTCGAGGGTCACAGTCGATGGTCGAGGGCCACAGTCGAGGGTCGAGGGTCGAGGGTCGAGGGTCGAGGGTCGATGGTCGATGGTCGATGGTCGAGTGACGAGCATCGAGGGTCGAGGGTCACAGTCGAGGGTCGAGTGTCGAGGGTCGAGGGTCGAGGTTTGAGGGTCGAGGGTCGAGGGTCACAGTCGAGGGTCGAGGTCACAGTCGAGGGTCGAGGGTCACAGTCGATGGTTGAGGGCCACAGTCGAGGGTCGAGGGCCACAGTCGAGGGTCGAGGGTCACAGTCGATGGTCGAGGGCCACAGTCGAGGGTCGTGGGCCACAGTCGAGGGTCGAGGGTCGAGGGTCGAGGGTCGAGGGTCGAGGGTCGAGGGTCGAGGATCGAGGGTCGAGGGTCGAGGGTTAGGGTCGAGGGTTAGGGTGGAGGGTCGAGGGTCGATGGTCGATGGTCGAGTGACGAGCGTCGAGGGTCGAGGGTCACAATCGAGGGTCGAGGGTCACAGTCGAGGGTTGAGGGTTGAGTGTCGAGGGTCGAGGGTCTAGGTTCGATTATCGAGGGTCGAGGGTCGAGGTTCGATTGTCGAGGGTCGAGGGTCGAGGTTCGATTGTCGAGGGTCGAGGTTCGATTGTCGAGGGTCGAGGATCGAGGGTCCAGGGTCCAGGGTCGAGGATCCAGGGTCGAGTGTTGAGGGTCGAGGTTCGATTGTCGAGGGTCCAGGGTGTGGGTCGAGGGTCGAGATTCGAGGGTCCAGGATTGAGGGTAGAAGGTCGAGGGTCGAGGGCAAGGATCGAGGGTCGAGCGTCGAGGGTCGAGGGTCGAGGGTCACAGTCGAGGGTCGAGGGTCGAGGGTTAAGTATCGAGGGTCGAGGGTCGAGGTTCGATTGTCGAGGGTCGAGGGTCGAGGTTCTATTGTCGAGGGTCGAGGGTCGAGGTTCGATTGTCGAGGGTCGAGGATCGAGGGTCGAGGGTCGAGGGTCGAGGGTCGAGGATCCAGGGTCGAGGTTCGAGGGTCCAGGATTGAGGGTAGAAAGTCGAGGGTCGAGGGCCAAGGATCGAGGGTTGAGTGTCGATGGTCGAGCGTCGAGGGTCAAGGGTCAAGGGTCGAGTGTCGAGGGTCCAGGGTCGAGGGCCAAGGATCGAGGGTTCAGGGTCCAGGGTCCAGGATCGAGGGTAGAGGGTCCAGAGTCAAGGGCCAAGGATCGAGGGTCTAGGGTCGAGGGCCAAGGATCAAGGGTCCAGGGACAAGGGTCGAGGTTCCAGGGTTGAGGGTCGAGGGTCGAGGGTCAAGTGTGGAATGTCGAGGGTGGAGGGTCGAGGGACGAGAGACGAGAATCAAGTGTCGAGGATCGAGGGTTGAGGATCGAGGATCGAGGATTGAAGGTCGAGTGTCGAGGGTGGAGAGATGAGAGTCGAGCGTCAAGGATCGAGTAAGGATGAAAGAAAGCAAGAAAAAGAAAAAAAAGGGTAAGGATGAAAGAAAACCTATTGATATTACAGGGGTTTATGCATATGTGAAGATATTAATCATCTATGAAAGTTTGAAAACTTGCAAGATTTGAATTTTTGATCTTGTACGGAATTGTAAAAGATTATGGATTAGTAAGAGAAGAAAGGAAGTGAGAAGACATAGCCCATGAATACTTGTGACAGCATTGATCCTTTGGTCTCTGGAAGAATATTGCAAGGCCTTCTCCACTCTCTCCCTTGCTATCCTTCTTGTTCATTTTCTCCTCTGTTCTTTCTACATGAAGAGGTTTTGTAAACACAACAATTATTTCAGGTTGAGTTTTGACATTAATCAAGATTAGTAGTTAATTCTAGCTCAATTCACTGATAAAATAACAATCAATATCTATATGTTTAAACTTCTTATTAAGGAAGATATTGGAAACTAAGAGAATAAAAAATTTATTATCATAAAAGAGCTCAAATATATCAGCAAAAACTTTAAAATTGAGCAATTAATACATATATATTACTTCTCAAGCTATTGAGGATAAAATAAAGACATAATGCCCCATTTGATAAATTTCTAAGAATACAGATAGTTATCAAGGAAGACACAAAAACCAATTGTAGACCTTCTAGTGTCCAAACAATTACCTTAGTTTGCATCAGTATACACACATCTGAAAACGGTTGTTTTGCAAAACAAAAAGCCTTTAATTCAAATAATGACTATAACTTCAACAGAACTTGATCAACATAATTCGTATAGATCCAATTAAGATCATGTACATAAACAAGTAAAGTAATCAGTGAAGAACCAGATACCTGTGTGAATAACAGATAAACCATGCTGCGGCAATGTGGATGAAAATTTACAAAATCATTGTCTTCAGCCCTGCCTAAGTTCATATAAATTCATTGAATAAAAAATCTTGTAAAAAAGTATCACACACGGACTGATTTTATATAAATCACGAACTTAGCTAACTCATGAGAAACTTAATTAACTCTAATACTAGGAACCACCCCGATTTTAGTTAGTTCAAACCCAACATTCAAGTCTAAAATGAAACATTGATTCAACCTTCAATGTAAAGATCAGGGTGGCCTTGAAGAAATTCTTACATAGAGGGCATTTAAGACCACAAGCTTCAAGATTTACCAATGAGCAAGGAGTAAAGTGGACTTGTATTCATTTTGTATGATCCACAATATATCATGAATTACACAACTCGCTCTTTTTGAGCTTCGTTCCTGACTGATACAAGGTTCATTTTTATCTCATTGCAAAGTCTACCCTCTATGAGACGAATAGGCAACCACAGTTTCGGCTTAACATCAACGTATGAGAGAGTTGTAACTTGTACTAACTCCTCGGACTTGAGACTGCTCACAATTTTTCACTGTTCAAATGCTGCAAAACCATTACAATGGGTTAATTAATTTTGCATAGGATGTTAACCAACCCCGTTGAATACGTGGATTCAAAATAGTATAAAATTTCAATATCTTTCAAAACGAATATTGAAACAAATTAAAAACAAAGGGGATTCCTTTATGTCAATAGCTAAAAGCAAAGGAGAAATCTTTTTGTCAAAATAAATACTAGCTGTCAAGTTTTGCATAAATCATAATAACATCTTAGTCAATAGACTAAAATAATCACTGAACTTAAGTTTCCAAGCTGTGATATCATCCTCCACTCCTAGTTTTTCGCCAAGGAAGGTCAGCCATGAATGATGCAGGTAGAATTTCACAACGTCAATCTCAGAAAAAAAAAGGTTTGACCTTTGAAAAATAATTATGATAAAGTGCCTAACATTATGCAAATTGATGTGATATATATTATCCTGGATCCAGAAGAATTCTGAAATCAAGGGAACATATTAATTCCTACCTGAAAAATAGACCATTTTCCTTCAAAGAGTTGAAAATCTCCCTCAATCATCTTGAATTCAATTTCACGCTTAATACCAGTAGGAAGAGTCTCCAATTCTTTCTCATAACAATCTACAATTCCTTTAGCATTGAATTTTACCCCAAATGCTATATTTTGCTGTCCAATCTGTTCAGGTAATGTAACAATAACAAATATAGTTTAAGTCAAATACTTAGGTAAGAAAATACTTCAAATGATGTCAATTTTCAGTTCGGGTAACAGTAATATAAAACATACAGTGAGACTAATTTGTAAAGGTTGCAACTCAGGAGTAAATTAGGTAAAACCATGGTTGGCCTTTGAACAATGTGATCTTATAAAAAGTTTGACTTTAACCTGAATCATTCTTTGTCACCAAAATTATAATAGTAATATAAGCATATGGTCACATTATGATTTCCACAGTAAAATTTGCACCCAAAAAGTGTGTAATACATATCACTCGCTAACTTTGGTATTCATGTACTTCTAAGTTTTGGATACATCATAATGCATCATGCCATTGTCATTGCCCAGAATTGATGCCTAACCTGTATTTGATACCAAAATGGAGCTTGTTTTCTAAAAATTCACTCGTTTAAAAACACTTTTTCTATGTTTGTTTTCTAAAAATTCAAGAAAGAACAAAAAGAAAGAATGAACACAAATTAATAAATAAATTTTTCAAATAAATTTCAACAATAACATAAAGAGATACGCTAATTACATCTCCAAATTAATAAAGAATCAAGAATTTTTCATTCAGAAAATGAAAGCAAGCCCAAAACAACCCTAGCACCTTATTTGAGATTAACCAAATCAGCACAATGCAGCGTGAGACAAACAGCCAAAAAAATGCAACTAATTTCCTAAAAAAAAATAAAAAATCAAACTTTAAGAACCCCATTTGGAGCACAACACGTGATAGAGAGGAACCTGCAAAAGACGGGCATAATTGTCACCCTTTTGGAGCAACTCGCTGACAACTAGGCCAGGAATGAAATCAGCCAACCTCTCGTAATCGGTCAAGATGTTCCAAATGGAAGAAAGAGAAGCTTCAATGGAAATTCTGGATTCGATTCTGCGCGAGTTCTTGTCCAGTTTCATCACCTCTACGCACACCCCATCCTCAACTAAGGACTCTTCCGACTCTTCAACCCCCACTTCACCCAAAGTGATGGGGTCGGGTTCTGAAGCAGCAGTGCACAAGAAGGGTGTGGACTGTAATCAATATTTATTTGTCATCATAATATTGATTATAATTTTTTTTCTTTATGTGATTTTATTATTTCATTTCAAAAATTCAATCTCAACCTCATCCAATTAAATCGTTTATTAATATTTTTATTTATTATTTATTTATTATACTGTAAGGATGTATGAGAATTTTTAATAGAATAAAATTAAATTTTTATGGTAATATACAACTTATCTTGGAATTGATTAAATATTTTTATATAATTGTTGTTCCTTTCAATGTGTTTCCTTTATTTGAAATTGGTTTAAACCGCTTTTTGTCCTAAATGTTCAGTTTAGTTCCCGCTTTTAAAAAATATAAACTTTTGGTTCCTAAGTTATAAAAAATGTATCAAATAAGTCCTTTTTTTTATATTCATGGTTAAAGTACAAAGAGCAATCTAAAGTGCTGTTATTATTAAGAAACAAATCAGAGCAATATAAAGATATAGCAGTTGTTAAGAAACAACCAAAAATAATATTTCAAGTCAAAAAAAGACTCATTTCATACATTTTTTATAACTTAGAGACTAAAGATTTATATTTTTAAAAATGGGGACTAATATCACGATCATTTTTTATATTTTATGACTATAATTTTGTTCTTAGATATAGAAAAAAAAATTAAATTATTGATAACATCACGATCATTTTATTGTGATTTTTATTTTTATTTTTTTAAATATTTAATTAATATTTGAAAGAGTGACAATTAAGATGGACAACATTAACTAAAATGAATTGAATTATTTATTCAGAAAACTAAATTATTTATAACTGGATTGATTCTAATTGAAATTCGACCGAGTCATTTATAATTAAAATTCAACTTAGTCCATCTTTTTAGAAATTCAACAAAGTTAGCCTTAATTGAAATTTGGCCTCAAAGTCAATCTCAACCAAACTTTTTGCTTAATTTAGTTGAGTAGGTACTGATCAATATTTGGTCGATCTCAACCATGTTGATATTGGTCAAAATTCAGTTGTTGTGCCCATGATTGAAATTTGACCAAAATTGACCAAGTTGGTCTTTATTGAAATTCGATGAAATTCGATCAAGTCGACTTCAGTCGAAATTTGACTAAATTCAGCTATGTTAATCTTGACCAAAATTCAACCAAATTCAGTTGAGTTTGCCACGACTAAAATTTGATTGAATCAGTCATAGTTAAAATTCAATCGAATTCGGACAAGTCAATCCTGATTAAAATTTGGCTTAATTCGATCTAGTCATTCATAACCAAAATTTGTTCAAATTCGACCAAGTAAGTGATATTGGGCTTTTTTTGTGTCACTGAAACCTCGTTAAATAAACTAAGTTTTTCCCTTAACTAATGTAGTATAGAGGTTAACTTAGGTGTGAATCCATAAAACACATTTTAAGGGTTTTAGAAGTAAACAAAATAATAATTATGAAAATAGAATGTAGTAAACGCAATGGAATACGTTGGACTTAAACAACCCGATCCTCTGGAAGCCAGGAATCACTGTGTCAGAAATTAAAATTGAAATTAACAAAAATAAGAAGATGGATTTAAACAAAAATTGAAATTGAACACGACAGTATTTAAATTGTAGCACTGAAATAGGAAATTACAAGAGAATGAAAAAAAGAAAGTTGAAGAAACCAAATTGCATTAACATGAAACTAGAAAATGAATGCATTGAAGCTCATAGTAATTAGTAAAAGCCAATAAAAATGAGAACCTAGAACTCTTCCACAAAGGAGTGTTGTTCTCGGTTCCTAAGCCTCCATCCCACTCATGCTTCCTACTACACATCATTTCCCCCTAGAAGGAGCTTATTCTTCTTGATTTCTGCCTCTTTTCAATATATAGAAAAATTTAGTGTTTTTTTTGCTAGTTGTCATGGGCCCAAGATAAATTCTTGCAAGAAAATATTGAAAGTTGCAACAAAATCATAAACTCTTTCAATGCTCAAATTCAGCAAGCATAGACAAAGGAAGATACCAAAGACTGGTAGGAAAATTAATTCATTTGTGTCATATACGTTCAGATATCACCTATGCACTGAATGTTGTTAGTCAATTTATGCATGACCCACGAAAGCTTCATATGNATGTTGTTGAGAGGATTTTGAGATATTTGAAGTCCGTTCCTGGTAAAGGAATTTTGTTCTCAAATCATGGAAACTTGAAGGTAGAAGGGTTCACTGATGCAGATTGGACAGNTTCAAAAGATGATAGAAGATTTACCTCTGGATACTTTACTTTTATAGGAGGAAATCTTGTAATATGGAGGAGTTTAAAACAGTCTGTAGTAGCAATATCTAGTGCTGAAGCAGAATTTAGAGGCATGACACTAAGTGTATGTGAACTTTTGTGGATTAAAAATGTGCTATCAGATTTGGGATTTTTAAACCAAATGAAGCTATGAGTTTGTACTGTGACAATACTTCAGCTATAGCAATTGCTCATAATCTTGTACAACATGATAGAACAAAGCATGTGAAGATTGATAGACATTTCATCAAAGAGAAGATTGAAGCTAGAATAATTTCCTTTCCTTTTGTAAGATCAGAGTTGCATTTGGCTGATGTTCTCACCAAAGGAGTGTCAAGAAGATTGTTTAATGAGTCTCTATTCAAGTTGAGAATGTGTGATATTCATGCACCAACTTGAATGGGGGTGTTAAGATATACCAAATATTCTATTAATGGATATTAGACAATCAAATATTGTGTTATTTATAATTTAGATATTATTATAATTTGTGCAGATTTGTGTACCTGTCATTTCCTTTAATAGATGAAGAATTATATAATCTTTATATGTATATATATAATACTCTACTCTTTGAAATAATACATCACAATTATTCTTTAAACCTTTTATTATAGTAATGTTATGAAACAAACAAGTTCAAAGAGAAAAAAACTGATTGGGATTCCCATAGCCACCAGGGCTACTGTAATAGCTTGCTCTGGAGTTAGTTGCATATTCGTAGCAGCTACACAGTGCAGGGAGGAGCAATATCGCACACACCACACTGACTTGGTGCTTAAAACCGAGTTCCATGCCTAAACCACGACACAAATTCTCAGCCAGAACTGATGTCAGAAGTTGGAGTAATATAGGAAAATCAGAGAAATGCAGTCCTATTTTTGTGTAGCTTCAGCTCTTGATTCTTTGTTGCTTGTACCATCCGTGGTATATTCCTAATTCTTTTTCATTTTCTGTAAGCCTTTTTATATTAGTTTAATACTCCTTAACTGGTTTTGAACATAAAAATCTACGGAAGAAATTTTCCTTACGTATTATCCCAACCGTCTAAATCTTGATGATGGAAAATTTTTGTATTGGTCCATGTAATATTTTTGCTGTTGATTTCATTAAATACATGCTTTTAAACTATAATAAGTAAGTCAGAGGTTTGGTTTTGGGTCAAAACCAAAGGGTATGTGAAAAAAAAAAAAAAATTGGAGGCCACACCTTCAACATCCTGTATGTTATGCCCAGAAATTGTTATTTAATTATTTAATAATTAATGCGATCCGATCTACAACAGTGTTCTTAAAAATTGACTCGTTCTAGCCAGCCGAATTGATCGAAACAATTCATTTTATGCTTGTTGTTGGTGGATTATAAATCTTATAGTGATAATTAGTGTGACTATACACGTTTTCAATTGGAGTGGTTTGTATTAGATACGGTTTTATATCAACAATGAATGAAGTATTAAAGGATAAAGAGATTAAACAACAAATTTTTATCATTTTATATTGCACGGCAGCTATGGCGCACCCAGATTTATGAATTAGCTCAGCAAATTCTAATCCCTCTATGATGGATCAGGTCATGCAACTGGAATTATCGTAGATTGTAGAAAAAGTAGGTTGTCTAATAATATTTACAAAAGGATATCAAGTTAACAAAAAATCTCATCATTATTCAAGTATTTACTTTGTTTAACAAACGATTAAAACGAATTAACTATGATAACACAGCTAGGTATAAACATAATCCTACACGATAACATTTACTCCTGCTTTAATAAATTGTAGTTGACCTTGTGTGTAATATAGGATGGTTTGTAATGATCTAAATACAGTCTACATAGTAAAAGTAATTTTGGATCAAGTTCGATTTCAAACTTAAAATAGGGTGGTGACTTTCACACCCACAGGAAAAAAAAAGAAAAAAAAAAACTACTTGACTGCTTAAAGTAATAATATTTTAATTTTATTTATTTTATTTTTAAACTTAAAATTCTATAATACACGGTATTGTATTATTAAACTGGGTTGGTAATTGAATGTGCTTTCTTCAAGAATGTCAAAGTATTATTTTCCCATAAAAAAAATACCCAATATATATGGCTTAAACCGTAGTTCAAAATCAGTAAAGAGTAGTACACAGAACCCGAATTATTCAAACTAGCTTAAAAAAGAAATACCTACTAAACAAAGGAATAGAACTGCACCACCCGCGGTATATGCATGGAGTAAGATCTCTAAGGTTGTGCTATAAATACAGTTCTGATCTCTTCCAATCTCATAAACCCTTCTCAAATCTTATGCTTTGCTTTATCTCATTGGTCACAATCTTGTAATCATTCACTTCCCTGAATTTCTCTCTCCTGTATATTTTATTTGCGTCTGAGAGTTGAATTTGTGATGGAACTCGGTTTTAGGCACCAACTTGGCCTTGTTTGTTTCATATTCCTCCTCCCTGCACTGTGCAACTGCAAGGAATACTTCACCAACTCAAGAGCAACCTATTATGACAGCCCTGACGGCTACGGTACTCCAAGTATGTGCTATACGTTCTTTGTTTTTGCAGCCTCCAGGACTCAACCAGTGGCATGCATGCCCATGTTTGATACTAAATATCCTCTTTTTCTTTCTCGTTTTAAGTGCGTTTTAGAATAATAAAAACTTGATAACATAAGAAAACTTTATTATGTATGTATAATGATTGTAGCCGGAGCTTGTGGATTCGGGGAGTATGGAAGGAAGATGAATTGGTATGATGGAAGAGTGGCAGGGGTCTCTGGGCTATGGAGGAATGGAGCTGGTTGTGGCACGTGTTATCAGGTAGTTATCACAGATATGAAATTTCCTGATTCAGTGATTATGTATTGATAATAAATTAAACACTGATGATAAAATATGAACGATGACGATGGTGGTGCAGGTAAAGTGCAAAATACCAGAACTGTGCGATGTGAATGGAGCATTCCTGGTGGCAACAGATCAGGGTTATGGAGACAGAACGGACTTCGTGATGAGTCCACGGGCATTCTCAAGATTGGGACGCAATCAAAATGCATCTGCAGTGCTAAAGAAGTACGGTACAGTGGACATTGCATACAGAAGAGTTCCATGTACGTTCATCGGCAACGTCTTGTTTCACATAAAGGAAAGTAGCAGCAACCCTGGTTACTTGGCCGTTCTGATTCTGAATGTAAATGGAAAATACGACGTCAATGCTGTTGAAATGTGGCAGGTATGCATGCAGACAATTTGGACGTAAGAATTTCTGAATAAGAATAAGGTTTAATTAACGTTGTTGAAATGTTGTGCAGAAAGGGCAACGACGTTGGGAACCCCTGCGCAGGGTGTATGGGGCAGTGTTTGACTTTGCAAATCCACCGAGAGGTGCAATCCTGCTGAGGTTTCAAGTTGGCGTTAATTGGATGACACCAAACATCCCTATCCCTTCTAATTGGAAGCCTGGAGCTACTTATGACACCAAACTTCAGCTTTACTAGACACACATTACAAAATAACTAAGCTCTGCTGTTTAATCTCTCTCCATGCTTCTGTCTAAAGGAGCTCCAATAAATAATGGGGATTCTTTCTACTTTCCTATAACAATAAAATAAATCTTACTTTTATATTTCTTTTTCCTATTATATAACTTACGAATGAAAAGTTGAGAATTGAGAATCTTCTTTACGAATGAAAAATTTAATCTAAAAAGAGGTTTTGCAAATGACCAATAAACAAAAAAGAACACATGTTAAAGCAAAAACAATGAACAAGTTAGATATACTAGGACAAAAACTTTGTTTAACGTCATCCATAAAATATTAATAAAAGAAATTGTTCACATAAAAAAATATAATTAATTTTTGGATTAAATATGTTTTTAGTCCTATACTTTGGGGCGATTTTGGTTTTAGTCCCTCTTTCAAACTAAGGTACAATTTAGTTCTTCAACTTTAGAAAACTCTGGTTTTAGTCTTTTTTACCAATTTTTTTTAACTTTATTTACTGTTTCAAACGCGTTTCATTATAACATTTGGATTGTTTACACTGTTTGACACATTTGTGCTTGAAACAACAAATAAAGTTAAAAAAATTTGGTAAAAAGGACTAAAACCAGATTTTTCTAAAGTTGAAGGACTAAATTGTACCTTAATTTGAAATGGGGACTAAAACCAAAATTACCCCAAAGTATAGGGACTAAAAACATATTTAACCCTTAATTTTTTATGACAAAATTTTTTTATCACAAATTTTTATACTTTTTTTTATCAATAAACATATATTACTTTTTAAATAATATTACTTTAAGTAATAAAAGTAAAATATATTTATTTTAAATTTAATTTTATTAAATAATTAAGTAATAGAAATCATAAAAAAAAAAGTTTAAACTTTTTAGTCGTCCTTATTTTTGGGCCGCTTTCCCAATTTCATCCCCTTCTTATTAAAACTCCTAATTGATCCTCATAAGAGCTAATTTCAATCAATTTAGCCCTTTCCGTTAAAAAAGGTTAACGCTGTGAATAGGTGTTTATTTATGTTGAAACATGACAAGGAAGTGATGAAACGTACCATTTGAGAGAATTTAATAATTTAAAATTCTCCTCCCCTCCACACAGTTCAGTACCTGAAATACAGAAGAAAAAAAAAACTGACACCAAAAATCTCAAGAACCCCATCATCTCCATCATCCCTCCGGCACATAAGGTTTTTCTAAGAGTTTATATTGTACTCCAATAATACATGTTCACCATCACACCCAACCACAAGAACAAATTGTCTCTGTGCAACCTTTATTTGGTTCAATTTCAGAGGGGAGCGAGGAAGCAAAGCCGAAGGTTGGTCCGCCACAAGCGGTAGTGACGCTTCCGATGCAAGCAGCACCACCGACAATGACCCTTGACCGACCAAATGGAGGTGTGGCGGCGCCAGTCGAAACTGCTATTCGGAGAAGAGACAAGGAAGTAGAATTGGCGCGGTCGCCAACGGAAACCGTGGCGGCGATCAGTGACTAGCGACACCTAGGCTCGCGGTGTGCGGAGGTTGGTTCAACGGTGACTCTGTGCCCTTTGCTCAAGTGGAGGAGGCAGAAAGCTAATTGGTTTATGGTTTGAAAAAAATTATTTTAAATTATTAAATTTTTCCAAATGGCACGTTTCATCATTAATCTTTACCACGTTTCAACACTGCAAAGGCCACCTTACATAAATGAACACATCATCCATCCTGTTGTACAAAAACTTCACGACATTAACTTTTTTTAACTGGACTAAATTAATTGAAATTAACTCTTATGAGGACCCAATTGAGAGTTTTAATAAGAAGATGATGAAATTAGAAAAGCGCTCCAAAAATATGGACAACTAAAGGTTTAAAAAAAACTATATAAAATAAATAATACTTTAAATATATTATATTCTTTAACATATTTTTTAATATAATATAAAATTAGTATACAATAATAATAACTTATTTTATAACTTATAACCGGATTAAATTAGCTTTATATACTAAATTTTCTATATTTTAGTGTAAAAACTGAAACACACCATTAGAATTAAAAGTTATATTCTAATTTTAACACAGCAACAATTCGAATATTCACATAATAATTTATTTATTTTATTATTGTATTTATTTAACAATTAGCAATAATAAAATAATTTCCATATAAATATAATAATAAAAAAAATATAAATGAAATAGAAAATAATAATATCAAATAATTAAAAAATTAATTTGTAAGACACTTATAAATAAAAAAATAAATATTAAAATAAATTTTAATTAAAAAGAACATGTATTGTTATACTATTTAGTTTAAAAATTAGTAAAATTTAGTTTAAAATTAGTATAGTTAGTAGTGCAGTTCAGTTTATATTGTAGTTTAGTATGATGTAGTATAGTTCAATTCAGTCCAGTTTAATAAAACAAAAAACAATTCAGTTCAGTTTGTCTAAACTGTTTTACAGTTCAGTTTAGACAAATTAGTTTTTGGTTCGATACAAATTTTAGTAGTACGGTATAGTTCAATTCTATTTGCCTACTCCTAATTAAAATATATATCAAAAAGAAAAATGAAAAATTACAAATCTTTTAACATTATATGTAGTTATAGTAGTTTATGGAAAAACGATGATATTTTAGTTAAGATTAATATCTAAACAGTAAAATCAATTATTATGATTTTACATAATATTTATAAATTAAATTCCACTAATAATCTTAACAAAATTGTAAAATTGTGTAAATTATTGTTTTTTTCTACTACACCACGTACTAACAATCTTATATTCTGTTTAAAGAAAACCTAAACCTAATTAAAATTTAATACAGTAAAAAATTATTACAACGTGTATTATTAACTATAATACCATTCAATTCAAAATAAATACAAATAAAATTTAATTTTTTATTTTTGCATTTAAGCTAATTAAAATTTAGAACAATTAAAAATTTATCTATCTTATTAGTATTACAAGTTGCAACATTGCTCAACATTCACCTTCTTAATAAATTCAATTAAAATAAAAATAAATTAAAACTAACAAGTGATGTTTTAATTAAAATAAAATTTAAATCTAATTAAAATTATAAAAAGTTTATTATTAAATTTAATCAAATATGAGAAGGAGAATTAATTTTTAATAATTTATCTTTTATGTAAAATATAAAATTTATTATTTATTTCGGTATTTACAATTTACCTTCTAGAAGATTCACCAAGGTAAAAAATCAACCCTATACCACAATCAGAGCCTTCTTTTCATCCTTCCGGTCTTTCCTCCTCCCAGCAAAAGTCATGAACGATTCACCTGACCACTCCCCCTCACCCGCTTCCGCCGACTCCTCGTCGCACTTCAACTCCATCGTGATGGTGTCGCTGTCCGACTCCCTAGACCCCATCCCTCAAGAGGTTTTCCAAACGCCGCCGGAGGCCGCCACCGACGGCAATGACGCTGGGACACAGGGGTTCGTCGATTTGTGTGAGGGGTCGGAATTAGGGTTTTCGGAAGTTCAGCTGAAGCTGGAAATGGGCGTGGGTGAATGCTTGCACGGAGCACCAAGAGATGTTTTGGGCGAGACTCGTGATGGCCGGTTTGATGAGTCTGTGGTTTCCGATGGGGAGCTGTCTCATTCGGGGAAGTCACCGGCGAAAGGATCAAAACTTTCGGAGGTCGATCTGGATATGGATTCTTCAAAGGGTTGTGTGAAAGTTCAATCGGAGAAAGGGAAAGAGGGTATGGGAAACTGTGAGGGGAAACTGGTTTCTGAAGCAGAAAAAACTTCAGACTGTTCTGCCAAAATCTTAGAAACCGCCGAGAAAGTGGCGGAAAGTAACTCAAGTGATGGTGTTGTGGAAGGTTCTGGAAAGGGAATGGATGTGTTTGAAGTGTTAAGATTTCTTTCAGCGATTAGTAATGAAAAGAAAAAAAAAGTTGATAATAATTTTTGGTATAAAGTGGCAGATGCTTGTGGAGTTTTTCCTCGTCCAAGGTGGTGGCCCGAAGGAGAAGACTTTGGGACTGTTGACGACGATGAAGAAGACTTTGGGACTATTGACGACGATGAAGAAGACTTTGATCCATAAGAAGTTTGTTAGATATCTCTACTTTGTTGTTTAGTGGATGATAGAATGGATGGGTTCTAATTTCTATCTGTTTGTCTATTGTAATATGCTCCAAACCTCTGAATCAGAATCCCTAACCTCTTATCAACCTGGTGTCTTTATGTTGTGCTTTGAGTTGGCTTTTTCAAACACAAAAATGATAGTATATTTTTTCAGAAATTATTATAAGAACTAGCAAATTTATATAGACCCTTTAATGATTTTACAGATATCATCCATGCTTATGTTTAATTGTATATTTTAGAATACTGAATAAATTGAAACTTTTCTTTCAAGCTCTAGTTTTGGTATACTGGTAAAGAATCTTTATAGGTAATTCACGAAAAGTTTAGATGTTTTATTATAAAGTATGTTATGGAGAGACAAAATGTTTAAGAGAAACTAAAATTTTAGAATTTTATTAGAGTTAAATTTTCAATTTTTGTTTTAAAAAAAATAAAAATTAAATGTTTTTATACTTTTTACTCTTTCATTATGTTAAAATATTTGAAATTAGCTCATGTTTTATTTTAAAATTTTAATTTTGTAATAACTTCTCTAAAATTTTAAATATTATTGTCCAAACACAACGTAAAAGTTGAAAATATCAACAATTTCCGATACTTATTGTGAAGTAAACGGTAAGTGTGACAATTGTATCCTACTCATCACCACCACATTACGGATTCAACAACAAAACATGAATTAGAGTTTACTTTAGTAAATAAACACACTAGTTTTGCCTTTGCTAATAATAGCAAAATATGAACCATGATGTTGGGCTTTTGCTGCTCAACTTAGGAGAAGGAGAGTAAGAACTTCTTATAAGCAAAAGGTTTAATTGTTTATTTTGTTGCGAGTTTAGTTGAAGTGTGTCAAATTCGTTTCTTTTTAGAAAAATGTCAATTTCGTCCTCATATAGAAAAAATTTGTTGAAGTAATTTCCGTTAAAAATAAACTAATGGTTTTAAAAACTTAAAGTGAGTTTTGTATAATAACCACTTCATGAGTCCGATCCCTGATTTTGCAGTGGATAAAGTGAGTTTTGAAAACAATGATTTTTAACGGAGATAACTTGATTAACACAATTTTTTTCTATATTAGGACGAAATTGACATTTTTCTAAAAGGAGGACGAATTTGACACACTTCAACCAAACTGAGAACAAAAGAAGCAACTAAACCTAAGCAAAATGAGTCAGCCACATTTGACCGCTCTATGATGTTTTTTCATCAAACACTTTAACCCAAATTGAAGACTCATTCTCATTTACCGCACAGATTAAGATATAACATATAATGATCATAATCAAAGACACCACCAAAGGCCATTGGAAACATAGGTGAGAAAATTATATTGCTTGATTTCTAATCCCATGAAAAGAGTAGAAAGAAACCAAAACCACTAAAAGAAATAGTTACAAGAGATTCACAATAAATAATCTTCAAAACATGTTTATCGTTGTTATTAATGATAATCTGTTCCAACGTGACGTGGTTCTTTGAAAATACTAAAGACAATAACTCTGCAGTTCTTTGTGATCTAATCCATCCATACTGTTTATTATTTATATGGAAGTTTGAAGAGTTGAGATTTAAACCTACTGGGATAAAAAGGTTGTGAAAATCATTAGCAAAACATAAACTACAATTGCATACAAAACTCCGGAGTTGATCACTCCGCATTTCATACTATATGTTACAATCTATAACCAACCTATACAATGAAAAAAGCCCATTCAACTTCCATCCTTTGGCAATCCAAGCTCAAGGTTGCAAGGAAACAAAAACACAACCATCATATCTCTTGTACAGGAATTTTGGTGTTTCAGATGCATATATTTGGACCCTATTAAGGACGATGAGTAACAGTTGAGTGTACTGAGCTACTAGTGGTGCAGACCTTAGCACCATAGCTTAAAGTTGGGAGCAGGAGCTCTGCCTGCGGAAAAGAACTGTTAGAAGGCACATCTAACAGCAGATCCTCAGAACTCTCACCAACATAGTTACAAGAATCCAGCATGTGCAAGCCACCAACACCATGTGGCAAAGAAAAAAGGCTTTTTGGGCTGCAGCTTGAGCCTTCTTCTACAACTTCTTTGCCTTCACATACCGGATTCATGATCACCCTTTTGGGGCTCCTCATTGTTGTCTTCAATTCTGAAATTTGTACAATAACTTGCTTAGCATCAAGAATGCTTATTCAATTAAATCATAAACAGCTGAGAAAACCAAAACAGCTGAGTTCTAATTGTAGCTTCTAACTGGTATCAAAATAATAGTAACACAGTTGTCTTATCATGTCTCAACATTCAACATCTTGCAAAAGAGGTATCTGAATACTTTTATTTTTCTTTGTTGACATGGGATTGTCATCTAACCTGCAAAATTTTGATTTTGGCTGTCATGCTCACGCATTCTCTTGGCATTTGTAATATTACTTGATTCCGTAGCAGTAGATCCTGGACCATTAGCTTTTCCAGCTTTGTTTTCACATTTCTGCACCCATAGAAGGATGCAACATATGAGTCTTCTAGACCAAACAAATCCAGTAAAAAAATTGAAAGACTTACTATAATGGATCGGTTATTAGACCCAACATTGAAAACTAGACCAAAATTTTATAGATAATACTTTTGAAAGTAATATTTTGCCAAAGAAAATTTTATACTATTCCATACCTAACGTGCAAAATTTCCCTATTCTACCACAACCAAGCTCAGTTTCTTCTCTTGAATTTGGATATGAAATCCAGGAATGATATGATTGATATTTTATAAATTATATTTATAATTTAGATATACATTTTGATGTATTTATTTAAACTTGTGTTTAGTGTATACGATGAACTTCAGACTTACATTTTATATATTTATATGCACTTCCGCATTGAAAAGTTAATAAATAAAAACTATGACCCAATCCAAATCAATTTAAATTAGATTGGATATACACTTTAAATCACATTCATCACATAGAATTATAAGAAAACACAAAAGTATTAGTATCTCAATAGTAAATCAGCACAAACCTTGAGAAAATTATAGTGTTCTACCCATTTTGATTTTGACATATTAGATAACACAAGCCTTTTCAATGTCTTCCATTCTTCAGGTTTTGTCCCCAACAAAGAGATGTCAAAGACACCTTCCCCAAGAAGTTGCTGAAAATAAGTCAAGTTCTCCTTGAATTGGAAGCTACTGAACATGTTTTTAAGGCTGCAAATACAACCACCACGATCAGTCACTAATGTTTGATCTAGTATTTAGTCTAGATATCTTTTTATGCCCTAAGGAGTTGGATCACTACACAAGCTTTTTTTTGGTAGAAGGGGAATGAAAAACTAAGCCATTTGTTACTTCAAAAATTATGAACAAATGAGAACTCAAATTAAATGCCTTAATTCTTTTGATATAGAACATTTATAGCAATTGTTCGTTAAGAATTACAAGCCCCACCTCCCTCCTTCGAAAGGATGGACTTGAAGAGTAAAGAGCATAGGGACTTGCTAAACATCAAAAGGTCATAATATGATCAATAATGATATATTCAGAGCAAACAAGATAAGAGATTCTAACCTATCAATAAAATTAGAGGTATCAACCACAGGAAGATACTTTAGTAATTGCTGCTGCTCTTCCTTTGTCAAGTTCCTCATAAACTCCTCATAGTTCACCACATCCTAACAAACATAATAGCAAGCAATATTTAGTTATAAATACGTGCAAAGAATAAGACAGTAGTCATGACACAAAACTCAAAAAGCATGATGATATTATTTGTGGAAAATGAGTATGCCTGTTCTCAAAAGAAGTCTAAAACTCAGTAGCTATCTTGCTAGTCCTGAGAGTAGTTATATAAATGAAAACAGATTATACTTTTGCGTTAGTGGGAGAGAGAGAGAATGAGAGAGAGAGAGAGAGAGAGAGAGAAACCAATAGTATTGGTAGCAGCAATGATACAAAACCATGCTATTGATACAAAAACTTGTGCAACTCACATTTAAATCTATTGAGCACAACAGTGAATTGTGATTTCCAGGAACTTGTTTTTCAAGCTGAGACTTGTCCCTAAAATAAAATAAAAAAAAAAGAGTAAATTTTATCAATTCTCCGATTGAATTTGCACACTTATCTCTAATTTCTACATAAAGTCACATGTATGTATAAACAGGTTGACATCCTCATACCCATTCCAAGAAAATTACCAAAGTTATGCTAGCACAATGTTTCAGCATAACTGACTAGAATAATGAAAGACTGTAAACTGCTGAGGAAAACATGCCTTTCAAGTTTCTCTTGTTGCATGATTTGGACAGCTGAGTTTTCTATCTTTTCAATTCCTTGAGATGAAAAGTTCATGCCACTGTGATCACTACTATACAAAGGAATCGTACTAGAGAACGAATATGCTTCATTCATTAGGCATTGTTTATTATCAACTGAAAGAGAGCTGGCCTCGGACTCTTCATCACGAGCTATAGAGCTAGGATGCCTGATGAGAATGCTTCCATGTCCTATCTCAACAGAGACCATTGGTGTGTCACTTTCCAAAAGAAGATCCTCTTCAGAAGATGCAGAGAAACAAGACTGTTGTTCATGAAGAATAGTACACAGGTCTCTTGTGAGCTTCTCAACAGATGAAGGCTTTGGACGACCTGAACATGTCCTCTTTTTAGAAGGCACCATGGCATCCCAGACCACTGACTGTGCAGGACCTACATAAACCACACTATCTATCTTAAAATATATGCTTTTATTGAAGAAACAAAGGAATCTGTTTTGAACTGCAGTAAGCAGCAATTAAGAACCAGACATGTTATGTCATGTAATGTAAAATTCGACATTGTACTATAAAGCATTGATGAAGAAATATAGGTATAAACAAATAAAAGATAATTGATAATTCATGTTTAATTTTATAGCTTGCAAACAAAATTGTTGAGATAAAATGGGTTCTTCATTGTGAAATTTTTTTGAATCACTTTTGAATTCTTAAATGCACACGTATTTATGATGTAAAATTAGAATTAATATTAATTTGTTTTGTTAGAGAAAAAACAAGGCCTTGCTAGTGGATCTGTAACTCCACAACTGATCTTTTTCCTTTACCCTTCCTTCACATCATTATCCAGTTCTTGATTAAGCTCGCATAAATCAGGACAATCATCAAAACCCATGCTATTTCTATGGAAAGGACAATGCTGCCATAATCAGTTATGTAGAAACATCTTCCAATGAAATCAGAAAACAGTAATAGTCCAACCTGTCAAATCACTAGCATCTGTGCCACCAAATTGAGCACAGCTCTCCGAGTTAGAAATAGCTGACCCTGAGCTTGATCTGTTGCTTGTATCTTCATCCACAACCTTTAGGTGTCCTTGATTATAATCTGGAACGAACCCTCCAGATGCAGCATTATCATAGTTCTGCTTTCTCTTGACCAATTTCACTTCTTTGTTCTTATTTAATGATATGCTTTTTACCCTGGAAACCTTTTGATCCTCATAATCAGCATTTTCTGCCCGTGCATGCAAAGGGGTATAATTTGCAAGTGTTCCCTTAGTCCTCCATCGAGATCCACATGCATTGCATAGTACAGGCTTCTCAGGTGGCCCGTTACGCCAAAGTGGTGTGCCTAATGCAAGGCTTTTTCATTAGAAAATCTATGAAATTTAAAAATTCTTGCAAACAAGAATGGAATAGAATTATCTGTGATTGAAAACAAAGTTAACGTGTAATAAAAATTCAGGCAAACACGTTAAGGAATGAGACAGCATTCATTAATTACTATCAAAAAGATTCAGAACTTCTGCATGAATGGTTAACTATCTTCCTATTATCAACCCATTTACAAAATTTTAGATAACGCATAGCAATACCCTTTTGCAAGAAAAAACTACAGATTAGTTTAAACTTCACATTCATCGAGCAGCAGATACGGACACACTCAAGTTAAGAAGATGTACAGAATGGTAGTAAGACAATGCTTTCATTTGAACCAAAACAATTAACATTTGTCCGCTCAGTGCTTGTTGCATTATTGTTAAGGCAATCTAGATAAAAAATTTCGTTTGTCCGTAGTGAAGTAGTTTTGTTCTCAAACACTGGCACTCAAATTTTGAAGTGTAAACCAATAACACATAGACAACAGTTTCAAGTTTATCAGAAAAACAATGAACATCTCTAAGGCTTAAGTTGCAGGATAAGTTGTATCAAGGTTATTAGCATAGTTGAGAAAGATTGAATATATAGAAATGATTAGTCATAACAATTGAACTTTCATCCCAGCCAGAGACAATGAAGTAAGATCCACGAAGGATGACTACAATGCAAGGAGAGAAAAAATTCCAACATACAATGAGAAATTGCTAGGTAGACAAAGTGACAACGAACGACTCCGTAAAATCCTTTCGGAAATGGAGTAGATTACTACGGACATTTTGCAAAAGCACAATTATCTTCCTTTCCTTTTCTTAATTTCTCTTGTTCACATAACATGCAAATGGGTGGAGATTGGGTTGACTCTTCTGATAAAGATCATTTAGAACAACAGATATTCTGCTTATTGAGAAAAAGGTTCGGTGTAATATTCAATCCATTCCGAGATTAAATTTGCGCGAATTACATTTGCACACACTTCAGACACAGTCAAAGAATGCAAAGACCCACTGAATGAGACACAGAACACATCAACAGAGGAAGTTAATATGATTGAATTTTCCAGAACTTCCATTTCCAAATATTCTAGGCAACAGGAATGTTTATATGGTTGAATTCTAATACATCCAAACAAAAAACATTAAACTAAATTATCCCATTTGTTTAAATTGGCCAGAACTTTTCCCTTGCACGCATCTTAATTTCTTATCAAAATCACAATCCATGTCATCGGTTCCAAGACAAACTTCAAATTCAAAGAGACAAATTTCAAAAAAACCAATAACTCTCAGGAAAAACTGCAAACAAAAGATTTCATATTGGAGAGACAAGAACTCACTTGTAACTCCACAGTGATAGCAAGGCCCTTGCTTGCCCATGTCTCAAACTTTTCCTCAAGTAAAGGGGAAAATATGTAGAAAAAATTGCAGAAAAAAGGGGCAAATAATTCTTTAACAAAAAAGAAAAAAATGTTTTTTTTTTAAATACCAGTTTTTTTGAAGGCTTGTATTAGTGGGTATTAAGGCTTTCTTCTGCAGCAAACCCAGAAAACAGTTTGCAAGAATAAAGGTAGCAGAAGCCAATACACCCAGAAGAGTTTGTGTTTTACTGTCCTTTAAAAAACTCACATAAACATCACAGAACACACAGAATTACAGAAATTGATATCTGGGTGTTGTAGCTAGAAATCTGTACAAGAGAAAAAACCAGTAAAGGAATCTCAGAAATGACAGAGAAAAGAAGAAGGGAAGGTGCAATGGAGAGAGACAGAAAGAGAGAGGAAGGTCTGAGTATGTGACTTCTTGTTGTTGTATTGTACAAGAAGTAAATGTCCAGCTTTTCCTTTATTTATTTTTTTTAACCCACTTTCTCGTCTCTCTCTATTTTCTTTTCTTTCTTTTTTTTAATTGTCTTTTGTTGTTGTTATATGAGAATATTTTTTGATGTTATCTGAGATATTTCAGTTTCCATTTTGTAAACCAAAGTAAAAAAAAAATAAATCGAATTTACGGTGTAAAAGAAATCAGACAGATTAATGCTAAATCACAAACGTCCTAGAATAAGAGAAAAAGAAATGATATAGTTTAGCAGAATATAAATTTATAATTTGCTCATATTTTAATCTGTATTTATTTTTTCTAATTATGCCTATGACAGGTTTTAAAACATGCTGTTGATTCTGAGAGAAATCGATATGGGAATATCAATATATTATTGCTATATATCTTGTTGAATGTAGACTTTTCTTTCCTTTGCTTTTAATTTTTCAAATCCCCATCTTCACCATTGGGAATTTGGTCTAAAACAGTTTCTACTAATGATAATATCGATGGCCATGGAGGAAAAAAAAATAAAAAATCAACCCAAAACTCGATAGATCTCAAAATAACATATTTTTTTTTCATAATTTTAGGTTTATGAAATGATTATGTATGATATTATATATCCATGATTTTATATTCTGTGTCTGTGATGGCATGATGTTGATAAAATTGAGTGGTGTTGATAGAGAAAAAAAAAAGAATAAACAGAGGGTAGGAACAGGTGTGTGAGAATTTGTTGTGATAAACCCAATCAAGACCGTTGATTAAGCCAGGGCGGTTGATGTTGGGGCCACCATTAGTGATATGCTTTTGCTTTAGTTAGTTTTTTAATGTGATTTGAAACGAACGGTGATTAAGGAGGGTACGTGAATCTGAAACTCAATTATTCAGAGGAAATGGCGAAGACAGATAGAAGAATTATGAAGCTAGGGAAAGTAAAAAATGAGATATTTAATAAATTAATAAATGAATAAATTGAAATTGAAACAGTGTGGGCATGATACATAGTGGGTATCTGATGAATTTGACTAATTTGGTGGGTTGCGAAGTTCCTTATCTTGTATTGTGTTTTCCACCCTTTAATCTAAGATGTGAAAATTCATTCAACCCATCTCTCAAACTCTATCATTAAATCACCTTCATTCACTAAGGACATTCTCGACTACCACCCACTGCATTATTTATTTCTCTTTTTTACATCAAATCTTTACATGATAACTTTTTAAAAATAAATTACGCGTTACTATTTTATTGATCCATTTACGTGTCACTATTTTATTGATCCGTTTACGTTTCACTATTTCATTTTTTTTTTACACTGTTCAATTTTAACCCTCTATCATTTCCTCCTCAAACTCACCTCTCAACATGCATTCTTCATAATTAACATCTTTTTAATTTTTCAAAAAACAAAATTCGATTTTGTTACTTACTTTTACATTTATAAATTTCATTCTTATATCTTTTTAAATAATTCTTAATTTCTTTTAATATATATAAATATACACGTCTTTTTAACTTTAGCAGTTAGTAAAACTGCCTTTTACTTGGTTAATGCATTGTTTCTGATATATACTTTGTTTTACTCTTTATTTGTTTATAGTATTTTCAGCTTCTATTCTTATGATAATAATAATTGAGATTCCCTCATACTTGTTTGATTGTTTGAAAGTAACTAATTCAGACTCTTTCTCTAGATACTCTGTTGCACTCTGTTTCCAAAACAATAAAAATCGTCTATAAATCTTTTATTATATCGTTTTATCCATTTCCTTTTTCTACATCAATATAATATAATATGTTAAATATATATATCTATTATCTCAATACAAATGAAATATAAGCTTAAATGTTTAGTATTTATACTGAATATAATGTATCATTTATGAGAGAGATGCAAACTATTACATTTAATTTTTCACGTATGACTATGAAATTTTAAGTGTAATAACTGTTAGAAACTTAGCAGAGTAATGATCTATGCATGTTTTCATGATTTGTGATTGCAAAATGTATGATTGAATAGAATAAGTTAATATACTGTCTCTGTGGCTCTGTGTTTTCAGAGCACATTTGAAATATCCTAAACTCAAAAGACATAAAAATATGTGCTCAGCAGAAGGAAGGACCATTGTTGCTCTTATGCAATATCTGTTTTTTGTGTAGAAAGATAGAACATGACATCAAATAAAGATAATATGTACTCAGAGATCGATAGATACATAACATGGGTTTTGAAAGAAAGAGTTTTAAATATTAATAACACTAAATGATTGATGAAAAATATTTAATGTTCCTCTCATAAAAACAAAAACAAAAAAGGAAGAAGAAAAATAGTTTTCAAATGTTGAGAAGAAACTATTTTTTTTTTTAAATTTGATGAACACAACATAATAATATATAAAGTTAACGGTGAGGAAATAACTTGTTTATAAATAAGATTAAATAAGATTTTAATTTAAAATTTAATTGTGAATTAAATTTGGTTAATTTTCTTAATTTTAATGTATTTTAATTTTTAAATTTAAAAACTGAAGAAATATAATCATTTTAATTTAATAATATTAACTCCTTTTATGTGTTAAATTATTTTTAGATTTATATTTGAGTTATTTATAAAAAAGAAATTAAATTTTTAAATTAAAGAAATTATATCTATTTATTTTTTATTTAAAGATTAAAATGTATAAAAAATTATGTTTAAATTTAAAAATTGAAAATATATTGAATTTAATATTTTTAAACATTTATCATTTTTGTATTTTCTTTTGTATAAAACATTTATGCAAATGATTTCCTGGATTTAGTGAACTTATTCTCATATTTGTTTTATAAGACATTAGTAATGCAGTGGATTATCATCTTTTTTATAAAATTTATAAACATTTTAACACGTGCTTAAGCTTAAAAACTTATATTAATTTCATAAGATGCTAAGTGTGGACATTTTCTTCAAAATTATCATAAATACTTTAACTAATAATATAAGTTTTGAGAAATATATACATTACAAAAGCTTCTAGAAACTTGTCAATAGTTTATGGTGTAAATGTTATACCTAGAAGTGATATTATTTATAAGTTGGTAGTAAAATTAAAAAAAAAAAAAGAAGAAAACTATATATCTTAATCTCGAATAAGTTGGTTGTGAAATTTAATAAAATTATCAAAAACGAACATCATAATCTTGAATTGAGAGAAGTTAATGAGGTAAGGTTTTTTTTTTTCTTCTTTCATGAACTTGTTTAAAGCTTGTTAATTAGCTATGTTTTTAATTATTTTCTCATAAAAATTCAAAATATAACCAACTAATCTAAACCTTAAAATTTACTAAACTATAAGTGTTAAAGGTAATTCACCTTCATTCATATAATAATATATTCCACTTCAAATTTACATTCACTCATATTGAATTACTTTGTACTTAAACTTATTTTTTCATAAAAAAAAATAAGAGAAAAATAACATATATAGTGATTTACACTTTAGACAATTAAATTGAGAATGTATTATTTAATTTGTTTTTACATTAAGTATTATTTAAATATTATATTTGTGGAAAATGAAAAAAATAATTAAAATCATGGTAGTGAAGATTGTAGAAGGGACCTACTGAAATGCATAACTGCCATTGATGGACCTCTTCCCTTGGTTTCTTCCTTCAAAGGGGTTATTATTGGGTGTGACCTTTCAAACTGTGAGGTCATTATGTCTGGCAATGATCTAGGGTGGTTATGGTATCTTGTGACTCATTGTATCAATGTAATTTTGAGTTCCCTTTATTAATATTGATACTTATAAAGATTCAATTCTATAATTTTATTCAATATTTTAAAATTTAATTTTTCTAATGTGCTGATAATATATTTTTTAATTTCTACAATAAAATGTTAGGTTCATCAATAATAACATATTCTACTTATTTATGAAAAATATTAACATAATGTTTAATCATAAAATGTATTATCGTTTCTCATGAGATATGTTAACATTTTCTTTTACAATTAAATGATACAATAAGTTGAACTTAGATTACTTAATTTTGAAAACTTGGACAACCAACTGTATTATTAGATTTTTTTTACTAGAACATGAATTACATATGATAAATCTATGAAGACCAAAACCAAATATTTTAAATTAAATTAAATATGAAACTAAACATAAAGCACACCATGAACATATTAATAATATCATTAATTATTTGTATTCATTTTTCTACTTGTGTGTCATCAAGATAAAAAAAAAAGTATACTATTAACTAATTATAGATTATAATAAATACAAAATTTTAATTGATTGTTGCCAAAAGTGAAGAAACCAGTAATTAAAAAAAATAGCTATTGAAATCTTTTATATCCAGACTTTTAAATATGTACATTTTGAAGTTGATGCAAAAAAATTTGAAGCTGTAGTAACTTAAAATTAGAACATTTTATGTAGAAAATTATATAAGTAATGAATTAAAGAATGATACTTTTTTTATTTGATAAAGTTTAGTTGAATGAATATTTTATGCAAAAGAGAGAATAATTTTCAATAAAAATGTAATTTTTTTTTCAATTTAAAAAACTTACTTATAAAAGAGTTGTTTGGTTCTAAAAGTTACAATTTAATCTTTAAACACGTGTACCACTAAGATAATAAGGTGCATGTTAAAATGATTCGAGCAGAGTATAGATGTTAATGTCGATTTATTCATTGGTTGATTGGTTCTGGTCTCTGATAAAGAAACCTGATATCCGACACAACCAATGACAGTTTTTCTATGGTTTTTAATTTTCTTCGAATAAATAGTAGAGATATCCACATATATTTTTTTTTGTCTATTACACCACCTTCTACTTCTTATTCTTTTTTGTGTTTTACTGTAAAGTTCAGGACAAATATCTACCTAAACGACACAAATTTTTAAATTTATTATAATAGTGCATATATAATTGTTCCCCAAAGAAATAAATAGGAATTGAGAAATCTTTTTCAAAGTTATAGGTCATCAGTGAAGTCTCCTTGAAAAGACTTCCAGTAATATATAAAAGTTGAGAGATCTATAATTAATTCAAGCGATATTATATTTTAATTTTTAAAATTAATGTCATGAATAGCTGTTATTATAAATTATAATGTCATATTAAAAATGTGAATTGAATTAAATAAAAATATTATTTTTAATTATTAACCAAAATTTTATCAAAAGACATAAAATAACAATATACCATGCCTATACTTCCTTAATGCACAAAAAATGCACATAAATTAGTTAACTAAAATTATACTTTATTTTTATAACAACAACAAAAGTAATACATAGTAAATTCAGCATTTGGTAAATAATTTCTATCTTATAAGTTGAATAAATTAAAATATTTTTTAATAATCCAAACAATGATATTTTAAATGATAATAAAATATGTTGTGGCAGTTCTTAATTAAAATTGCCAAAATATGATAAAATATCATGTTATAAAAGTAAATTTTGTGGGAGTTTTTAATTGTTAGTAAAAAAAAATTCTGAAAAATAATATCAGCATTTAAATATTTATTTTCACATACTATTTTTTTAGTTTTCACATTATATTAGTATCTTTTACTTATTTTAACCCTAATAAAATTAAATAGTTATTATTTTGGTACGTAGGGTTGATTGGTTACTTTCAAATAAATTAATAGTTGTTCAAAACCACTTATTGCAAGTTGTTTTCTCTTCTTCAACATCAAATCAAGAATATCTTTTAAAGGTCATCAAATGCTAAAGTTAGTTTAGTCTGAATTCAAGAGTAATTAATGTAATCTACGACCTTACCTAGATCTCTATTTATAGTTTTACTAATGGGATTTTCATTAGAGTTGGTCTAATTACGACCCAACTTCATTTCATCTTGATTAAAGGCTTAATCAGAATATTTCTCTTACCTAAAGCCATTTAGTTTTGACCATTTAGTCTTTCTAGTTAAGATGGTGTTGGGTTTGACTAACTAGTTAGCTGATTGTTTAGTCTACTTCTTGACCAAACGATCCATACTATATACAGCCCCCAAGCCCAAGCATCATCAAAGAGTTGTGGAGGGGTTTGTTGTTTTAACTAGATCGATGTTTCTATTTCAACTACTTGGACCATCCACTGTTTGCACTAATTATAACCATTGTTAATAATAGTTAGGACACTTTGAACTTTGTGCCTATCAGGAAATACTAAGTGTCAGTTATCCGTTTCTCTAAATAGGGTGGGGTTGAGCTATCATTTTCACCTTTTTCTCTTACTACTTATCCTATGCCATTGACTTTTTTGCTTAAGTTAATAATATCAATCATTCATCTTTCTACATTCGAGGAGTCTTTTGGTCGAGATGGTCGGGAGTATGTTAATGATGCTTCATCATCGTCATCATCGTTCGAGTTTTCACAAGGTAGCTATGGATCAGCTGAGCAGAGTTTAAATTCAATGAGTATTGTAGTCATGAGTGTATATATTGAAAAGAATAAGGATAAATCTTTTAAGGATGCTATTTAGGAAGATTTTTGCCATTGAGATCGACGTTGATTTCTTTTATAGGGGATAAATTGAATATTCTAATTATTTTGGGTTACAATTGGGCACCCCACAAGGTTCTCGATTATGTGACTTGTTTCCATTAAGGTAGGGAATTGTGCAACTGGGTCGAACGATCGTAAGTGCTCGATAATGACATTGAAGGTCATGTCGTTTACTTGCAAGTTTGCAAGGGGAACAAGCGGATATGTCATGGTAAGGAAGGCTTTAAGTTAGAGTTTTTCTATGTGTATGTTTATCGATCTTCTTGTCAAGATACCGTTTAATAAGTTTCAGATGGGGTGCTATGTTAATTAAACCTGGTGCCTTCTTAGTTACATCCAAACAGTTGGCGTGCATCCAAGCATTTTGAATTTTATGTTTGGTGCTGAATTTAACCCAATGTCTGCATTATTTCTTTATCATTTTCGTACCCATTTATTATTTTACGTTTGATAAAGGCCATTAGTTTGCATTTTTATTTGTTGTGTTGAGTAGTACATATAGGGGCATTTAGCAGTGTCAACCTAGGTCCATGTGGTTCACTTTATGTCAAGTGGTTTTAGGTCCACATTGGTTCAAGTGGACCTAGGTCCATGTTAGGATGAGTTAGCCTAAGTTTACGTTGATTTAAGTTAGTCGAAATCTAAGTTGAGTCAATCATTCACATCAACTCGAGTTGAGGTAGACTCACATTTGGATGAGTTGGGTAGGGCTTAGGCAGGGAAATGTTGGGTGAGCCACAAGTCAAATTAAGTTAGAAGGCACCTAAGCTGAGATGAATCAAAACACACACACACATATGTATATGTACGTATACATTTACATTTATCTACACACATGTATATGTATGTATACATATACATTTATCTATAGATAAACATAAATTATCATGTTACAATCTTCATGTGCTCATATACATAGTACAATCGTAGTAATTCACCACACAAACAATAAAAGATAAGGTAAGTTATTTGAAATTTAAATAATGAAAATATTATAAAAAAAATATCATCATAACAATAAATTTATATGAAATTTATATAACCAGTACATCAATGAATAATGGACAATACACACAAAGCGTAGTATCAAATTCAATAAATGACAAATGTCTTTGGAAAGATTTATTTTAAGTGTGTTTTGCTAGAAACTAACATTCAATTCAATACATGACTTAGATCAACAACAAGTCTAAGAGTCACGGATAAAAATGAGTTAATTACGACCAAAATCACATATTTACACATGTCATGGTATATAAGAACTTCCCATTAGTTTCTCACCATTTAAAATATCAGTGGGTAGAAAAATTTTTGTTGTATCATACATTGACTTAATACATAAAACAATCAAGGATCAATATATCATCTCAAATTTATGACCTTACATTTTCATACATACATACATGTACATATACATACGTATATAATTTAAATCATACATAATGACATCGTTAGTCGATTCTCACAAATTATCCACTTTCAAGCTTTAAAGAGAAACATGTATGATATACTCATAACATGATCATTACAACAACTTAAAACTATAAACATAAAAAAAAAAAAAACCAATAATATTTAATACAACCTTCACATTTGATACCATAGTATCTTACATCACAATTAAAAAAATAATAAATAAAACATAAACAATTACACAACAACAAGAATTAAATATAATAAAGTGTCAAGTTCAACTCATTCAATCAAGTTCAAATATAATTCATAAAAAGATTAAAAAGGATAATTCTTATGAAGAGTTCAACTTCTACAAAAACATTTACTTAGCTTAAAAGTTCAAAAGGAATAAGAACTTCTACTAAAACTAACAACTTGACCTTTACTAACAGAATCATAATTAGAGTTATAAAGCTCCTTTTTAATTGATTCAAAAGTCATTAGAAATTTAACATTAAAATCTACAACTTATATGAAGACCATTAAGCTAAATTCTAAAAAGTTTCGATCCATTCAACGCATAGAAATTTGATGAATGAATTTAAGAAATTTTTTCTCCACTTACTCAGGTTTGAATTTGTCGAGTGATAAATTTCTTATTTACTTGTTTTTATATCTGATTTAGACACTTAATATGCATGAATTTGATAATTTTTTTTTATCAAACACTAATCAGCTTAGAAACATTGAATGAGTGCATAAAAAGAAGTTACTTGAAATTATTAACTTGAATTTTTGTTTTTATTGCAACAAGCGAAACATTATTAATCTACTTAGTACAAGAAGTTAAGTTGAGTGGATTAAGGATGAAAAAGCAAATTCAAATTCTCACCCTCATAATTAAATGGAATGAGGTGCACTGAGTACTATAAGAAATCCTTAATGGAAGGAAAATGAAGCTAAGCGAGCTCAAGGAGACTGTGAGAATTGAAGAGAGACTTAGTACCAAAAGAAACCCTCCAACTAAGAAAAAGAATTCATTGAGTTCATAAATGAATCCCTACAATGAGGAAATGACATAAACTAAACGGAGCAAGTTGACTGTTAAGTGCAAGCTTCCAAGGAAAACAAAGTAGCTTGACTCTATAAATAAAAGAAGTGAAAATGCCTTAGGAAAGGAGATATATATGAGACTAGATTAGACATAATTATTATTTGTAAAGAGTGTGTTATCTATTGTTGTTGATTTTCATTGCAATATCTTACTCATTATATGAATAGTTAATTCTCGTGTGTTGAAATTGAATGAAAAAGTAACTTATCTATACTCTTTTCCTTATTTATGTAATTATATTTATATGTCTATCTTTTTCATTTTATTTAACTTTGTACTTAATGCATAAACTGAAGAGGATTATTTATAACTGGTTTTTACCTTGAAAGTGATTAGAAAATACTTTTATTGTCTAAAAAAAATTAAATCATCAAGAAAAAATAACTATTGTTTCGGTAGATATTTTTGAGGACCGAGAGACTGACCTGGCTGACGTGGTTTTCCCGCTTTCTGATGTTTGGACTGATAGGATTGCTCGCTTTTCCTGGATTTTGACCGTACGCTTCGCTTTAGCCTTGGCCGTTCGGTGATCTTCAAGCTCTTGCCGAGGGGGGGAGGTACCTGAAAAGGCACTCCGATGCTCAAGTTAGGCGTTAGTGGTAGAATGTTCCTCAATCCTAAGTAGCGTAGTGCTTAGTTTGGGAGAATGACAAAGTGATTATAGCAGAGAGTATGCTAAAATGTGCATACCTTGTTTGGAGTCCTTAGCCCTTTATTTACAGGCTTTGGATTGACATAAGATTAGAAGAATATAAACAGAATAAGATATAAACAAACTTACTTGACATATCTCTGTTTGGATATTATTTGATACGTTGGGTATATCTCTATTTGGATATTATTTGATGATATCTCTGTTTGGATATCATTCACGTCTGTGACATGATGACTGATTTATTATCTTGTTGACAGGTCGTCTGGAAACCGACCGCTGGAGATATCCTACCGTACATCATCTCCCCCAAGTCCGAGTTAAACGTAGTTAACTGTAGGACTTTTATGAGTGTAGGAGAAGGTAGTTGTCGCTCGGTATGGTGGTCGTCCGCTTGTCAAATGGGGAGTCACACAGACCTGTTTGGTCTTTTTAAGTAGTTCTTTGAACGACACAGCTATGCTGCCGTTTAGCCTTGTATGAATAATTAGTGTTTTTCCGCTTCGGGGGTAGGCACAGAGTCACAATGGTGGAACCGTTAGATGTTGACTGTTCATGGGGGTTCTTTTTAGAACTTTTTTCCCATGTTGACGATGACTTGGTAATATCTTGTTTACCTGTTCTGAAAGGAAAATAGTAATCTAAGGCATAAGTAATTTATTCAAGCTTACTTGCATAATTGGAGGCGTCCGGATGCTGACTTATTCGTCAACGCTATTATAGTTGGGCGTTCGGATTCGGTGTTCCGTGCCTTTTGATAGTAGTCGGGCGTCCTCACTCGGTGGTCCATGCCTTTTGATGTGGATGGACACGCGTTGGGTCCCGACCTTCTATAGTTAGACGTAAGGCGTCTAGACTCGTTCGGTCTAGGCCTTCGTATGGATGGACGTGGTTGTCCATAAGGCATCAGGATGCGTTCCGTCCTGGCCTTGAGGCGTCTAGACACGTTCGGTCTAGGCCTTCGTGTGGATGGACGTGGTTGTCCATAAGGCATTAGGATGCGTTCGGTCCTGGCCTTGAGGCATCTAGACGCGTTCGGTCTAAGCCTTCGT
>NC_028357.1:30337702-30355452 GCF_000741045.1 Vigna radiata var. radiata
CGTTCGGTCTAGGCCTTCGTATGGGTGGACTTGGTCGTCCATAAGGCGTCAAGACGCGTTGGGTCCTGGCCTTCTTTGGATAGACGTAAGGCGTCTAGACACGTTCGGTCTAGGCCTTCGTATGGGTGGACTTGGTCGTCCATAAGGCGTCAAGACGCATTGGGTCCNGGCCTTCTTTGGATAAACGTAAAATGTTGAGGTAACTAGTTGTAAGTGATATAAACTGGATGAGCATGTAACTGCTTTTGTGATCTGTAAGATATCCAAGATTTAATTGAGACCGGTCGGTTGAGATTTAACGGCTTTAGTAACTGCTTTAGTAATCTACAAGTGATATAATATTAGAGATATATTGAGACCGGTCGGTTAAGATTTAACGGCTTTAGTAACCGCTTTAGTGTCTTGTGATGTAAAGATGATGACCCATGTTGTGTAGCTTTTGTTTTGCTGAAAATTCCTCGTGTTGATCTGAAGCAATGATGTTGATACCGAGCGCTTGTCTTGGTTCCTCGTGACTTTCAATGGGATGCCCCCGGCCTCACGGTGGGCACCAAAATGTTTCGGTAGATATTTTTGGGGACCGAGAGACTGACCTGGCTGACGTGGCTTTCCCGCTTTTTGATGCTTGGATTGATCGGATTACTCGCTTTTCCTAGATCTTGACCGTATGCTTCGCTTTAGCCTTGACTGTTCGGTGATCTTCAAGCTCTTGCCGAGGGGGGGAGGTACCTGAAAAGGCACTCCGACGCTCAAGTTAGGCGTCGATGGTAGAATGTTCCTCAATCCTAAGCAACGTAGTGCTTAGTTTGGGAGAATGGCAAAGTGATTATAGCAGAGAGTATGCTAAAATGTGCGTACCTTGTTTAGAGTCCTTAGTCCTTTATTTATAGGCTTTGGATTGACATAAGATTAGTAGAATATAAACAGAATAAAATATAAACAAATTTACTTGACATATCTCTGTTTGGATATGTTTTGATATTATCTCTGTTTGGATATTATTTGATACGTTGGGTATATCTCTATTTGGATATTATTTGATGATATCTCTATTTGGATATCATTATGTGACATGATGACTGATTTATTATCTTTTTGACAGATCGTCTGGAAACCGACCGCTGGAGATATCCCACCATACAACTATCAAAAATGAAATTGTATTTATAATCCCACAATTCTAACTCTTAAGGTCAAGATCGAATAACTTTATCACAAAAAATTAAATAGAGTCATTATAATCTTAAATAACTTTAAAAATAAAATTTCTTAAAATTAATATTTATAACTTTATAATATATATATATATATATATATCCTAAAAATCATTAACTAAAAATAACATATTCATAATTTTGTATAACCTTAAAATACAAAAGGAAAACATAAAAAAATAGAGAATAGACGGACAATTTTTCTAATAATAATAATCTCTCTCAATTTTAGAGTCTAAAACTAAACAAAATAAATAAAAAGATGAGACTTATTTTATCCTAATAATAATTTCACACTCCCATCCACGTGTAAACACTCGCACAACAAAGATCAAACACAAAAAGGTTAGCTAACAACCCCATATAAAATAAAGAGCAAATTAACACAAAAAATAAAAAACAAATAAAATAAATTAACAATATAATGTATATTGTGAAGCAGATAAAAACATAAAACAACAATAGAAGGGTTACAAACGATAAGATCGATTACAAACCTTTATGAAAACAACAAGAGTGAAACTAAATTAATGATGATAATAAAATCATATTAATAAGAAAATAAGATAGAGGGAAAGATAAGTAGGTGGATCTAAGATGCATAATTTAGATTGAAATATAACATTTTTGTGAAATGATGGTTATTATTTATAATTAATAATTGGTCTAACCTTTGAAACATTGTATGAAGCCTATTTGTGTGTTAATAAAGTATATATTGATTATACGGATAATACTAATTAAATGGGGACAAATTTCGCATTCTTTCAAACATTATAGTGCGCACATGTGTTACAGATTTTCATATTATATCACACTCAATTCAGGGGTACAAAACCTTTTACCCATATCTTCAATCTTATAATATACGACTCAAAATTTTAAAAATTATCAAATTTCACGCAGTGTCAGTCTAGAGTTAATCATACCGGTGATTAAGATATCAATTTACGATTTAATTATTTAATTAGAATTAAATCATCATCAAATCAATATTAATAAGCTAACAGCAATAATAATAGCGTAATATATAAAATACTATTAGAACCATTTAGATCCATCCATATATATATACAAGTAAAAAACCTTAAACTTCTCTTAGTCACCGTCTTAAACTTTAAAAAAAATAAACATAATTCAAAATTTTCCTCTACGGTGAGTACAAAATATCTTTTGTCATAATATAAATTAATTAAAATATGTCTAGCATTATTTATTATTTATTTTAGATAACAAACATTTTTTTATACATAATTCTACCTTTTATACTTAAAATCCATATACATTTACAATTTTTCATACCACCCAAAAGACACTCGATTTTATAAAACAATAATATATATACGCATACATATAATAATGTCTTTCAAAACAAACACCTCTATTACATTATTTATGTATGATTTTTTATAATTACAACTATACTTCTATACTTGTTCTTATAACTATATTCGTGAAAATCATCATTATACAACAATAATATTAAAAATAAGTAAAATTTACCGTAGCTATACAATAACAAATAAAATATATTTTATTACAGGAAATTAAAAAATTTTCATTACTTACATTTAGTCTATAAACAATTATATCACATTTCTTAAGCTTCAATCTAAAATATTGTTGATCACATAATAAATATTATACATATAGTCTCATTTGTTGAAAATGATACTTTACATCATTTTCATAAAGTACATAAGTAAAATAAATATAAATTTAGCTTTATGTAAATATTATTTTTGGTTTAGGGATTGCCTAGAAGTGAATTAATTTGGTATGATAAGGTACATGATTGAATTAAATAAAGTTTATTTTTAATATATATTTTTTTCTTTGATGGGAAATGACTGATAAAGCCTTAACAAGAATCTCAATCGAGGGTAAATTCTTTCATAACATCTTGTAGCAACCAGAATCGAGATGAAAGTAATAACAAAACCGTTAACTGAATAACTAATACAAATAACTGATAGTCAGTTGCATCTCATCTTTAACTACAACATCAATTTCACATAAAAAGTCTTTTTGAAACACTTTTTTACAAACACGTAAAAATGACAAATAAATCTATTTTTATAGATATTGTTTGAATCAATTATCATTTTCACATTAATTGATTATGTATGGATATGTATAATATCCAATTTTTCAATTAGATATAAGACCGTAGATGGATATGTACGTATCTTACCATGTCCCTCATCCACCTCTGTCAATATCATTCCTATCTCTATTTAAATTATTAAAATACCAATAATTATTAAACTATCAATAATATATATATTCTTAGTCTTCAATTTCATAATTTTTTTTTCTCTTTACACACTTTTTCTCATCTGTTCTAATTGTTTCTCTTGTTTAATATCACATAATTCACACATATTTAAACTACTTTTCATATTAAAACAATTACATATTATTTTCTTAATATTGTTATGTTCAAATATTTTGATGAGTAATATAAAAAATTATATTTTTTATACTCTTTTATCTTTAACTTTTGTTTTATATGAATAATTTTTTTTTTAAATAATTTTCATTATCATTTAACAGCTCAAATAATTCTATTTCTAAAAACTTTTCTTAGATTTCAAAAGTATTTTTCATCTTATTATATATACATTTTTTAAAAATATTTTTATTTATTATTTATTTTTTTCATATTGAATATTATTTTAGTGAATTTTTATAAAATTATTTTTATTTTCTAATTCATTCTCATAAATGTAATTTTATTATCACGATAATTGTATGTAAACATTTTATTTACTATAATATGATAATCTAATGTTCTTGTCATGAATCTTGTTATCATAATTCAGGGAAAATTTGCAAAATCAGAACTATTATTTGTTTGATATTGTTTTTATATGTGATTTAATTTAAACGATGTGTTATAATTTTTATAAGTAAAAGAGTATTCATTAAAATTTAGATAAAGGAAGTAAAGAGACAATTGAAATATTTTCAAAGTTGAATATTTATTTTCTTTTTATAATTTAAAAAAAATGTATTTTAGTTTAATCAAATTTATTTTATTAATGTTTGAAAAATTAATAGATATTTCGATCATCGTGAAATTTTATTTATATATAATGTGTAATATTTTATATAATTATTTTATTTTTATCCAATTTTGACTTGAAATTGATATAATTATAATTATTTCCAAATATTTAAGTTGAAGAAACAAAATACATTTTTTTACAATGAATGTTTGATAATATATGTTTTTTATTACAATTTTTATTTTTAAAAATAATTAATTAATGTTGAGATCATTTGACAGGAGGAGTCAAACTGAACCGTCCAAGTTAGAAGCTTCGCCACAAGTAAGGATCACTGCCACTTTGTTTGACAAGTATGATGGCTCTACATACCCGAGCGAGCACATCAAGATTTCATGAACCAGATAGCATTGTACACCACGAGCGACTCCATATGGTGTCGGGTTTTCTCCACCTCACTGAAAGGAGAAGCCCTAGCCTGGTTTTCTACGTTGTCGGCCCACTTTATCGACTATTTAATCAATATACTTCCAACCCAATGTTACATGTTTAATAATTTTACTATATAATAAATAATTTTAATAAATATTTCATACCTAGCATGCTATTAAAGTATGTGTTTAATTCTTGTGTCATGTTTTTGGATATTGAGTTATAAAATGTATTTATAATTAGTGTTTAGATATCAAAGTATTTTAAGAATATTTATTTAATTTATGTCATAAGTTGTTGTGTTATAAAAATTAAAAAACATTTAAGTACATTTTTCTTAAATTATAAAGACTATTATTTAAATATTTGTATTGTATTATAAATTAATAATATATGTAAATTGATTAAGTTAATATATAAATAATGAAAATAGTAATAAATATATAAGTGTTAGCATTAGAAACTATCAATATAATAAAAAAAATTAAAAAATAAATATATGACAATTTTATACAAAATATTTCAAAATAGTGATTATTTTAAAAAAGTCAGTTCATAATTAAAATTTTAGAAAAATCAATTAACAATTATATTATAAAGAGTAAAATAAAAGCAAAAATTATGTAAAAAAGGATTCTCTTATATATAACTTTGATAACAAATTTTTAATCACTCAATCAATGAGGTCATTCAACTTGATCATAATTACATTGGATTTAATTAAACTATTTAATACAGACAAATCTAATCTAAAATTCAACTAAAAAAATACCGATTTAAATTAGATTAAAAATGATACTAAACTCAACCTAATCCATTCACCAGTACTAATAATACAAGATAATAATTTGTTATTGCTACTAAAAGAATGAATAAAATATATAACAGAAAAAAGAAACCTTCATTAAACGGTTGACAGAAGAATTTGCTAAATTGGTTGAAAAATTATTATATGCATTCATTATTCACGCATGTTTGAATTTCAGCCAAGGAAATTTAAACAACAAAGTTTTCTTTCGTAATTGTGTATTAAAAATTGTAGAAGAAAAATTTAAAGTTTAATCCAATCAGAGATGTGATAACACTTATAAGATTTTTTTATTGTTGTAAAACATCATTATCGCATTAAATTTTTTGTAATAAAAGATTGAGTTGTAGTATATGATAGAAAGACAATGATGCATTATTTATGCATAAAGAAAGACAATAAAGTATATGATAAAGGTATTTGTAAGTTTACGTATAGCATAGGAAATGTGGTTCTCCTAAGAAAATGTGACTATTCATTTCTTTAGACACTAGCTATACTCTTTCAAAGTGATTAATAATATAATTAAAGTCAATTAGACTTCCATTTTGTCCAATATCAACAACAAATTGACGTATGTCTATTATAACTATTTATTATTATTATTTTTTTTTATGGATGCTTAGCGGTTAAGCAATGGATTTTCACCACATCAAACTTAATTACTTTACCTGCCCCATTATATATAATAAACATATTTTCATATTAAATCCTAAGCGTCTCATTCAATCATATGATCAAACTCACCGTTTTAATCTATGGCTCCGTCTCGAGCTTTTTTTTTTCTCTGATTATCTTCTAACAATTAATTAAAAATAACTATTGTTCTTTTTTGTTTTATTTATCTATTAAAAAAAACTTTAAATGCAGTTATTAGTTCTAACATAAATAAGAAAAATTATATCTTAAGTATTGTATCCTTCAGCATTGAGGAGGACGGAGAGTGATTGTGTGCGAGAGGTACATAGTGCAGTCCCTGACAGGTTTCTGGTAAAAAGGACACATGGACGAATCAAACATACACCGAAATGAGAGGATCTAGAAACTATATATGTGTGAGACTATATAGTTGAAAGATAACTTAAAAGAATTGATTTGACTACTCATATAATTTAGGAAATGAGTAACCTTTTGAAAAATTTTCTCTGAAAGTGTACGAGTGAGGACAAAACACATTGAAAATTATCTATTAAAAGTATAACTATTAAAAGGCTTATGATAAAATTATCTATTTATGACATAAATATATTTATCTTGTGTATATTTTAATTTAATTGGTTTGTATAAATTCATGGGATCTTTGTGTGGAAAATTTGGGACAAATAATGGAAGTATTTTTTTATTATCAACAAATAATGAAGCTGGGTAGTGAATTATGGTACATAATATTGTCTCGCTTGAAAACAACTAAAGCTATGATTATTTGATTTTTTTTCATTGTTATTTTCATATTAAATGAGAGTTGTTATTCTTAAATTAATTGTCGGAATTTTTATGGATATTAATAATTAAGGACACGTGCCTTACAAGGTAATAAGATTGAGGTTTCGAGTTCGTTTTTTAATTAAATCTATTACACGGGCCGATTTTTTATTTCCTGTCATGTTGCTGCACCCATTTTACTAATTACACTCCCTTATTTCTCTTTTTCTGTATGTTCTCTACCACATTCTTCAGAGATTCCACCAACTTAATTTTCGAATTTGATAATAATGAGATACAATTAATTTAATATTAATGGTAAATAATAATAATAATAATAATAATAAATAATTTTGGTACAATTTATTGATTCATAATAGTATCAACATGTTGTCATTTTTATACAAACAATAAATTGAAATATTATTTACAATTTAAATGTGAGTTGGAAAGGCGGTCTCATAAAAAAAATATTAATCAAGGTTTCAATAAAGATTAATCATTAATAGACTCAATAATAGATGAAATCCTGTTCATGACATTTATAAGTGATTTTTGAAAACGGAATCAGAACTTTCAATGAATCTGAACACTTTAAAACAATATATTTATCAAATACTGAATACTAAATAGTTATACAAATATAAAATAATATAAATTCAATAGAATTACTTTTTTTTTTCATTCTTAAAGCTAATGATCTCATTTTAGAATAAAAATAGAAATTAGATAAATATATAGATTGTTGAATCAAATTTAATTTAAACAATAAGTAATCATTCATTCAATATGTGTATATTATATTGTAGTTTATCATATAACGGCTTCAAAATTTAAAACTAAAAAAAGACTATTAATTATATTTATGTACAAAACCTTAACGAAAAAAAATCTATCCAATCGCATATTATTAGAATATAAAAAGTAGTTTAATCATAAAACTACTGAATGGGAAATATCCAGAAAATTAGAAGCATTGAAAGGTGTCCATGTGACATCCCATATCCTAATTTATTTTATTTTTCTAACATCAAAACCATGTGAACCCATATCAAAACAAAAGACAACATAACTCATTTTTGGAAACTTCCACAAACAAGTTTATCCTTCCTTTACAAGCTGTTGCTAAAAGGGACAAAGTTCTCTGTGGTCGGAATTTGAATTCCGAAAGGGTCAGACCACAGACATAAAACAATGAGTTTCAAACAAAATTCTCTTGAGGAATAAGTGATAATGGTTTCACATTAAATAAAAAATTATTCATTAAAATTATTTTTAAATATATATTTAACTTTTTCACTTAAATCCAAAATGATTCATCTGCATAGTCTTTGCATGATCAAAGGCAATAGAACCGTTTACTCAATATTAAACCTAAAATTACAACTCTAAACAAGCAATCAAATCATGACCATAACTTTTTGACACAAAAATTGAAAGCATAAAATCTTATAATTTTAAAATTTTAAAACAACAAACTTTTTTTATAGGGTTAAATATGTTTTTCGTCCCCAACTATTGGCCGTTTTTGTGTTTAGTCCCTTTTTCAAACTATAGTACAATTTAGTCCTTCAATTTTAGAAAATTATGGTTTTAGTCTTTTTTACCAAATTTTTTAAACTTTATTTGCTGTTTCAAGCACATTACATTATAGCATTTGGATTGTTTACACTGTTTGACNCATTTTTGCTTCAATGTTAACTGAGAAACGCGTTTGAAATAACAAATAAAGTTACAAAAATTTGGTAAAAAGGACTAAAACCAGAGTTTTCTAAAGTTGAAGGACTAAATTGTACTATAGTTTGAAAGAGGGACTAAACACAAAAACGGCGAATAGTTGGGGGACGAAAAACATATTTAACCCTTTTTTATACTCATTTATGTAATAGTTTGATACTGAAAGATGTAGTTTCATAAAATAGAAGCTTTTCTTCTCATTTGTGATTATTAAATGTAATACAAGAGAAGAATATATTAAAAAGACTTGTTCATTAATGGTTATAAGAAGGGAGAAAACCATAGATCAAATAAAGAAATAAAAAACTAAACAAAGGTAATAACAATAAGAAACTACACCCCACCAACCCAACAACCAAATATATAAGAAGGAAGTAAGTGAAAAGACAAACAACATACACAAAAGAAACCTATTTTCCCATGTGAAGTAGCCTCCTAGTGATTTGGTCCTCAATAAATTTAATTTGTTCAACTCATTAAACACATTATGCTGTTTATTAAGAATCAAAATTAAGAAAATATTAATAGGTTTTTGGTTTTTATTTTTTCAAATTCTACTTATTATTCTTTAAACAAAGAATTAATTAATTTGGTTGATACACTTTTCTTCTTTAACAGCTTGTCCCAGCTTCAAATGTAACTATTAAGTGGTGATGGCACCATCACATTAGCTGTCATGGCAATACTTTATCTGCATATGATTTTTCAATAAATTATATTTTAGTTTATCATCTTTTCAGAAAATTCAGTTTTACTCGCTTATTATATGTCTGACTAGTCATATTCTCTTTATCTTCTCAATAATTTTGACTTGGCCCTTTGTTTATTTGTTTTTCTTATCAAATATCATGTTCATTGATGCAATAATAAATAACTTTCCATGAGGTAAACTTTGACTTCAAATTTACATAGCGAAATATTATTGACTCGAGATATTTTCAAACAATTTTAAGGTTTTATTTGTCTTACTTCAAATAAGATTTTGAAAACTGAAGAAAAGAAAAGAAACGATGAACTATATGTATAGATAAGCATTCTGCTTTTAGCTTTGGATGAATCGAGGTGAAATGGCATTGGATTTAGCACTTTATTCAAAATATTATGAAATAAAAGAAACTTTGTGGCGTTACATCCAATTTTCCCCCTCAAACTCCTCAAACTACAGTTGGTTTATGCCATTTCACCTCCTTTCACCCTTCGTTAGATGCTCAAATATATAAGGACCCGAAATATATTAAATAAATTCATAATGACGACACAGAAACGAATAACAAAACCAGGTAAATATTATGTTTTACTGCATCAGAATGCTGATCAACCTCAATTTTTTTGTTTTGTCTACCTGAAATTCCAATCTAGTCTGCGAGAGTAGCAGCACATCCTTAATGCTTCAAAATATGACGATGATGTCATTCTCAAATCAATGAGATAACACTTTCCCTCATTGTGTTAAACAAAACCGTAAAATCTAATTGACCTAAGGTTTTTCAAAACCCAGCATACTGCTTATTGCTTAAACAAAAAGTGATATCATATTATACGATAGATTATGCTTATTAGTGATACAAAAATTAAGATGTTTAAAAGAAATCCTGACATTTTATTTACCATTGAAGTAAACACATGGCTAGCTAACTAACTACACACGGGCAACAACAAAAGCTATACAAACAACTATGTTTTCTTTGTTTCTCCATGATCTAAGACAGTGTAGAGTTGTCCAAGCCCAGTCAGTCAGTCACTTAATCTCTCCTTTTCTTCTTCCTCTCATTTCTCTCGCCTGAATTCTTCAACTGTGAAAGGATAACGGAAACCTTGTTTCAACACCAATTCAAAGGTAGGGAACAGAAAAAGAAAACCAATAGAATATTAGAAAACCATTCACCAGTCCAACTTACCATTATAATAAGAATTCGCACAAAGATTGCAGCCAAATCAGTGAACAGTGTCAATGCATGCTTCACATAATCCAGGTCACCAAAGTGCGCCATCTCAATAATTTCTTGGGTATCTACTATGATGTAGCCTACAAATACCAAAAGCCCAAAGTACAACTGCAAAAAATGCAAATAAGTACACCGAAAATAATACAGAACTCGAGAAAATATAGAAGGATTTTTCTATGTATCTGTCATACTATTAAATTGATAGTTACCTCAAACTTAAAGAGCGCTATTGAGCTACCGAAGATAGAGGAAGCAAAGTGCAACCACATAAGGATGGACAGCCCAGAAGAAAGCAAACCACCAAGGTAGATATACTCCCTACGCCTTGCAACTAAAGCTGCCGCAGAGAAAGAGCCAAAAGCCAAGGAAGTCGCCACGAAAGCACTAAAGATAAGGCTGGAGAATGGAACAAAAGTGTCAAACCAGCATCCAAAACTATAAACTAGACACAGAAGCAACTGCCCATTTATCACATAACATTTAACTTCAGAAAAAGGTTTAAGTGAGAGGGTAAGGTAGAGAATGGTATCACAAGACAAAACGCTTGCATGTTGCAACACACTCTTTCAAACCTATTTCTCCTAGTTTGATTTCTTACACATAATCGACCAAGGTAAAGCCAGTAATTCACATCGATTGAGCAAAGAATGCAGAAGCAACTCTCAGTAGCTTCTTGTTTAACACAGATCCTGTGTGGTTGGGTGCAGAATTAAACAAGTATTACGTCTCATTCCTAAACTATTGGTCCTCACATAAATTTTAACTAAGAACAGTATTATTGTTATTATTGTATTGCTAACACTCCTCATACAAACTATTGGGCAAAAAGAACATTTTGGGGTTGTATGTATGACAGAAGAAGATCTGCATACAGTAACGATATTCTATTAATCACATAATCAACCCTGGCAGACAATGATACTTATCAGAAGACTACACCAATAACAGTAAACTTTAAAGCAGGCTATTAATTTATTATACACAGATATGGATAACAGCACTGTTGGAGAATATGATCTAAAGCACATTAACCAGAATAAGAAGAACAAAGAAAGGCATGTTACACCTCGTAACGAGTTCTGTTTGCTCCTACATCAAACGCCAATCTAAATGAGAAGAGAAAAAAACGAGAGAGCACGCTCAGCATCTCTCTCTCTAAACAAGTATTGACAGGACCATCGTGACAAAGAAAAAACGTGACTTATTAAAATATATACCACAAATTAAAATCATATGCAGTCACTGGGTCCAAATAAGCTCCACTAATAAGCGAAGGACACAGCCAAGACGTTCAAAATAATCATTTTTAGCATCAATGACTCTCAACAATAGTAATTAATTAGAAGTGTCCAAAAAAGCAACAACAGGTTCGTACCTAGGATCAATGGCTACCGCCAAATCAATCAGAGGTCCAATGGAAGCGCCCTGAAACAGGGCAGAAGCCATCAACAGAGACAACCTCTTTTGCTGAAAAAACACAGAACAATGAGTGAGAACAACGTCGCATAAGATTTAGGGAGCATAAATCGGGTAAAATCGCATTCAAACCTCTTCAAAGGGGGGTGTCGATAGCAACCAAACCATGGTTCCAATAGACCCCACCGTAGTGAGAAAACCACCAATGTTCCACAATACATGAAGAAAGGCTCCGACAGCAGCAGCCACCACAGCGCAACATAACGTAAAATAAACCTGAAATCAATCAAACAACCAAATTGATTCAGAAGACACATACAATATGAGACTAACCGTTTGCACACCCAGAATCAATTTCCAATCCGAGTTAATTAGTAATTACTCGTTTGATGTGATTCTGAACGATCGGAGAGATCTCGCGGAAATTCTTGAGAGTATCGTAACTCCAGCGGCTTCTCGAAGACGATTGGGAATTGAAGAAAGCCTCCATTGAAAACAAGGAATCTTATCGTTTGCTCAATACAAACACAATTGAATCGACACGAAAAGCTTTACCGTTATATATAGGGCGCCCTTTCTTTATTTATTTTTCTTTTTAATTCTTTATTAGGGTTCGGCTTCTACCAAAATTCTAGTTCTATCCAGAAAGAACCACACCACACCATCCATCAGGGCGCGTAGTTGCTTATCTAATCACACGCGTTACATTTAATCTATGTAATAACTTCTTTTAAAAGTAATATTATTTTGTATTTTCATAATTACATAATTTTATAGGAAAAAATCCATGCTTTGTAGGTAAATAAATATAAAAGAAAAAAACGATCCTCTTTTTGTATTATATATGATTAATTTAATTTTTGAATTGAATATTACTATTGATATAAATATCATATTAATGTATGAGTAGTATAACTTTGCCTTAGTAGAAGAACATAATAAATTAATACCTGCGTTAAGAATAAGTCACTTCCATTCAATAAAATAAAGTTTCGATATAAATGAAATTTATACAAACGAATTACCCAGGAGGTAACTCTTTATAATACTATAAAATAATTTAATTCTATAAACATTTATATTACATAGAAAGTCAGTTGTCGAAAAGTAATTTAATAATTTTTTGGTAGATAAAGTAAAATTTAATTGATTAAATAAGTTATGCCATTATTCTATAGAATATTCAACGGGTAAGGTAATGTTAATAAAAGAAGAAAGACTCTTCAGTTCTTCTTTTGATCAGGTTTGCATATTACTTAGTTCTTAAGTGTGGAGATTATAGCTCTTGAACTTTAATAAAAAAAAAAAAAAAACTATACAAGGAGTAAATAATAATAAAACCCATAAAGGTGTAAGAAAATAGATCATTTGATTTTTTTTTTTATTATTTTACTCTATACCTAAACCTGATTGAATTTGATTAAATTCTTTTTATAATAGTAAGTGTAGATATATAATATCCGTATAAAAGTAATCTCCACTTATTTTATTAAAATACGTACATTTTAAATTATTAATAAAATACTTATATTATTCTTACCCTTATGTTGGAGTATTTTTTAGTTTCTTATAATTTACTTACTCGTACATTGCCATTTAAATTGATTCATATGAAGATATCTATGTAACTCATTTTTAACCAGCAATTTGATTTATTAGTCTTCTTGTTATTATCGTTCTGTACGGTTATAACTATGAGATTGACTTATATAATTTATAGAAAAAATAATACGACAAAACAATTTAGTATAAATCACTTTTTAAAAAACTTTTTATAGATTTCTCAAATTTTTTTTATAAAAATAGTTTAAAATATATTTTTTATAGTTGGAATCTTGCTCACTATGATAAATATCTTATTTCTCCTCCAATATAAGATTTTTAAAATAATAAATTTTATATTTAAGATTTTTTGTAACGACTCGCCAAGATGTTATAATCTATTAGGACCTTTTAGTATATTTAAAAGTCATGATTACTAAAGTAATTAAAATATGTTTAATTCACCAAAAATATTTTTATAAATATTTAAATTAATTTTATGAAAATCAAAAAAGAACTTGATATTTTGACCATAAAAATTCTAATTAATTGTCATATCAAATGATGTATTGAAAAAACATCATATTGATGGTTGTATAATATATTTCTATGATTTATTGATAACCCACATCAAAGGCAAGAAATAGTATTTTTTTTATATTTTTTATGAAAATATTAATTTTTAATTAAAAAATATTAAAAATAAATTTTAAATCTAATCCATTCTCACCAAATCGACTTCCAGACACTTCCATACAATTTCGACATGGAACTTCCAATACGAAAAATCAAAGAAAGCAGTGACAAAGGAAATTGGTAGCGTGTGTTGGAATTCATGATTGAGCCAGCACTCTTCCACGAGTCTTAGCCAATAACAAGTTGACAAGTCAGCTTTTAAACACGCATACAAAATATTCAATGAAGGTTGATTTTGTAGAATAGTACTAACTACTTCTGGTGACGTGTTTTTTCGTTGTTATAGTTAAGAAAATATGTTAAATAGAAAAAAGCCTTTTACACTTAAATGCATGAAAGGGGTGTGAATAGTAAAGTCATTGCTGTAAAGGAAGTTTCAAAAACAAACCAAACAATAATCAGATCTGATCCACAAACATTATGTAAGTGGGTAAGGAAGATAGACGTAAGAAAAATAAATAATATATAAAAGAAAAAATCACAAATTTATTATTAAGTGATATCAATTTTTTTTTAGTTTGATTGGGTTTAAGTTTTGTTATTATTTTTATTTTTACTTTAAAGATTGATAAAGAATATTAAGTGGAATCTTTTTTAAATATCCATAAAAGAATATGAATGATAAAGCACGATATGTCATGTAAGTAATGTGTAAATTTGTCTTAAAATATGTCTATAACAACTTATGTGAATATTGTATACATTTATTATTGATTAAGTTTGTTTGGAGAATGTATTTCATTAGTTCTTAATTTGACAATTTTAATTATTTAAAATTTAGTTTTATTCTTGTTTTGGTTATATACATCTTTTATAAAAAAATTTAACATACTTATATTTAAAAGATAAAAATTATAAAATTGTAAACATTATTTATTTTAATACATATATTTAGAAAATTTATTATTCCGACTAATTTAATTAAATAAAAACAAGTGTTTTAAATTCTTGAAAAAACAATTATTGAATAAATAATTTCTTATACCTATCAAATAAAGGTAAATAAAATGAATTGCATTAAATTATACGGTTAAAAGTTGCACTAAATTTAATTGAAAATTATTTCAAATAAACTGAACTATCATGTCTTTGTTATACTAAATTGTACTATGTTAAATTATACTAAAATTTGTTTTCTAATTTGACACACAACACAACTTTAAGATAGGTCGAAATATGTCAAAGGTTAAAATGGGTTGGGTTGCATTGAAGACCCAAAAGGTCAATCTTATCCAAAAGTTAAGATAGGCCAAGTCGAGTCAAATGTAGAAATGAGTCAAACTCGATCTAAGGTTAAGATACATCAAGCATGATTAAAGGTTGAGATAGGTCAACATGGACCGAAGTTCGAGACAAACAAAGTCAACCCAAAGTTGAGATGAGTCATGTCTAACCATTTGTGAGACAAAAAATTGGTCAAATTCAATGGAGTTAACTAACTAAAAATTGGTCCAATTCCATCAAATTAACTATTACCAAAGTTTGGTTAAATAAACTGCGATCAAACTAGACTACAACTTTAGAAACTTTTTAAATATGTAAAAGAATATAAAACAAAATAGTTTTAAGTTAATGAATAGTTATAACTCAACAACAACGTTAAAGGTTTAGTTTTTTAAAACTAAATTATAAAAAGGTACATTTCAGTTTTTAATCTAAATAATTTAATATTTTTAATATAATATAATATAATTAATTGATAGTTGAATGTAATTTAATTAATTTTGTTCATTCTCAGAAGAGAAATATTATGCGAGGTAGATAAAATAAATTTAGTTTGTATTTATTGTGTAGAAGTACCAGTAAAGTCTGCCTTTGGTGAATTAGACCAAAATGAAATGAAATGACTCACATTATCATTTCTATTAAAGGGGAGAAAAAACCCTATACTTTTCTTCATATTTTTTTTCCTTCTAATCGATAAAACATATTCACAATTACTAAAATTGTTGAAATTTTATGGATATCAATTTCTGATGTTTGAATGTTAACTTTCACTAATCAAATTTAGGATAATTTAGTTGTTATTCTTTTATATAAGTTTTCTAGTGGTATATAATATATATATATATATATGAACAAGTGTTTTTAATTCAAAATCGAGAAGTAACTCCTTCGATATAAAAGGTTTACATTAATGAAAATAATGTTTCCCACACAAAAAGAAAATAAAACAGAAAAAAAAATCTGTATAATTAAGCTAAAATTAAATTATTAACAAGTTAAAACAATTATAATTTAAATAAATTGTAAATAATAAATGAGTTCTCTCATCAATCATTTTATTTTATTATTTATCATTTCTATAACATAACGAAGACTTTAAATATGTATAATGCGAAAGATAATATATTTTAATAACTTTTTAATAACAGAGTCATTATTTTATTGATTTGTTTAAATTTATTTCTAAAAATATTTAAAATTGATTAATCTGAAACTGTCATCCATTATCAAAAAGTTGTCAAAAAAAATTCTTAATAAAATTTTTTTCTTAATGTGAAATGTGGTCAAACCTTTAAAGCACCTAAACAGTGAAGAAAAGTAATCTTCACCGCCCCTTCAAAAACTCAAGTGCGTCTACTGTATATAACTCAGATTTTATTAATATTATATTTTTCAATAAATTTTCTTTTTCATAGACCTAACACCATATTCATGTATAATTTATATTTAATCATATCACAACTTTGGTTGCGACATTAATGTGATTACATTCAAGAACATAACATAAAATTACGTTTATTGTGACATCCCAATAATATTTACGTCATGCATATAAATTAAAGACGTCATCAAATATGATAATGGAAAGCAGTCAAGAATAATTAAGGAGTTTAATTTAGGATTACAGTCATCCACATGCGAAAAAATTAAAAATGTAGAAATACTAAAGTTTCTCAAAATACAGGAGCTAAAAAAAATATCTGAATAACATTAGGAGCTATGGAATTCCTAGGGGAACTAAGCAGCTGCGTCTTCATTCTCCTCCCGAGCGTTCTCCATAGAGACCTCATTCTCCTATGCTCACATCCAAAAATGGATGATCATCGCAACAGGAACACATACAACATACACAGACACAAGCAATGCAAGAGTGAGCTAATTATATAACACCATACAACTCAATTTAAGCGTGTAACATACAAGAGACAACTTCACATCAAACAGTTTAAGAAACACAACCTAAGCATGTTAATTTCTAGACTTGACTCGTCCGGACTTTAAAATGATAGTCGGGCTATGGCGAGTCCTGCACCCGTGGTGACTTATGAAACTTGGGTTCCCCACCCTGCCACACTTACGAGGTTAGTCTGTTCCGGGCCTTGAGGCATACTGGGAGCCCCCAAGACTAAGGACCTCCTGCTACTTCTCACCACATGGTTCAACCTCTCTAAGTGAGTTTGATTGACCATTGAAGCGTCGACTCCCAAGGCTGAGCCCCTACTTTCATTTTAAAACACTAAGGATCTCACCGAGAGATCTTAAACCTTTGGAACTTGATATGCAACTTGGATCAGACTTC
>NC_028357.1:30356277-30402809 GCF_000741045.1 Vigna radiata var. radiata
AACAGAATTTCTACAGCAACATACGTAACCTTATAAATATTTATATTTATATTATATTAAACTAATATATATATATATATATATATATATATATATATATATAATCTATACATTAATAATACAACATATTATGATACATATTATCTCTAAATAACTTAGAATGTTCCCTTAATTATGAAACTGCTTGTTAAATTTTTCATTACTACAAAATACTTGTTCCCCACCTCACATCACTACCCAATTGGTCACCGGAGAGGGTTCAGATGTCTGAACGCATCAGACTCACCTTCGGCGCTAGCACATATGACTAGTCACAACTGATTGGACCAGGCCAGGGCTGCTCTATGATCAGGGATGTGCCAACTCAGGTTTTTAAGTCCCCTCTATCCTACCAACAAAGGAAGACTCTCAAACAGTTTTAATTAATTTATTTATGTTACCTAAACTAGTCTGTTGTGCTCTAAAACTCAAATGACAATTCTTTTTTTTTTTAATATTTTATTTCCTCTCACAGTAATCTAAAACAGTACCTGTGTATCCAATTGCTACCCAACAAAGCTAATTAAATCTCACTTAAGATCTTTTCCAAAAGATCACCAATCACAGTCAATAACCCCGTTCAGAAACAATTCATAATCATCAAAATAGGACACATTAAATCAATCCCAAATAAATCATTTAAGCAGTATAATACACACCAAAACCAATTACTTAAAACAGTAACATTTCAGTCTCAATAGTACACCAAATTCATAATGCAACATGCATATATTTTATAAAATAATTTCAAGCAAAATAATTAGCTCCCCTTACCTGGACTCAAATGAACAGTGAGCTCACCCAACACTTCTATAGTGCTCCAAACAGCTAGAGCACAACAGGACCTACAAATCACCAAATTGGTGATGGAACAAAACTCTTAGAGCTAGAATATATTGGGAATGGAAGGCATAACACGAAAAACACATGCAACTAGCAAAATTGCATGCCCTAGGTCAAGAATAGTGAAGAGAAAAGGGAGAAATCTACTTACCAGATGAAACGGAGAAATCGATAGGTAGAAGTGGAGCTCTCTACGCTAGGAACGATTTGGCAACACCAAAACAAGATTTGAACAATGGGATTTACTGGAAATCTAGAGAGAAGGCAGAACACTTGAGTTAGGGCAAGAGAATAATTCTAGAGAGAGAAGGAAATTCTGTGAAAAGAAATCAGAAAAAGAATAAGGGGTTCCCTTCTTTCCTAAGGCTATGCTACCCTTGGCCTCATGGGCCAGGCTGCCTCACTTAGGCCCAACAACCTTATATTTTTAAGGCCCTTACATTTATCACCAACACCAAGATAAAGAAATGAACATAATGTTTAGTGATAGTTTATAAAGATTGTGAGTATTGTTTAATGTTTGTTTATAATGAATGAAATAACAATATTTATATAAATTGATGTACGATGGTTAATATTCAGTCTAAGATTTATTATGTTTTTTTTAATATATATAAAAACTGAGTATAATATTTACTGTTAGTTCATGATGAGTTTGGTGAAAAGTATTCCTTCTAGTTTGTTTATAAGACAACTTTTACGTTTTGTTCACTTGAGTGGATTTGAGGGAGAGTAATTGAGTGGATTTGAGAGGATTTGAAGGTAATTTTTTTTGTTGTTTATTTGAGTGAATTTGGAGGTAAACGAGTATGAATTTGGAAGTAAATTTTTTTAATCTACCATATAAATTAAATCTTACACTAATTCTCACAAACTTTATTTCCAAATCCAGTTTCTTTAACCTCCAAATTCACTCAAATAAACAACAAAAAAAATTACCTTCAAATCCACTCAATTACTCTCCCTCAAATCCACTCAAGTGAACAAGACCGTGTTTGTTAAGAGCTTTTAGGCTCCTTTATATAAGTGAAATGTTTAGTGCTTACCCAATACCTTTTATTTAAATAATCTTTATGTATCATATTAAAGTTAATAAAAATGTATGATTTTTAATACTTTATGAAGTGTGTTTGTGTTGTGTTGTCTAATGTTCTTTCTATTTTTAGGCATGGTTAGTGGTGATATTAGATGTTCTTTTTCTATTTTGAAAATGTTAAATTAATTTAAAGATTTTTATATGTGATGTTTATCTGAAAAAAAAAAATCAAAATGTGAAGTTGATCTCGAGACATTTAAGAATTCAAAATGTGAAGATGAACTAGAAACATTTAAGAATTCAAAATGGGAAAATGATATTTTATACCAATTTCTTCACACCATTTTGACACTGCATACGTATCAAAATGTGATTGGACGATTTCAAATTAAAAAAAAAAAAACTTCTAAATATGCCTTTGTCTCAATTTGTTTAATTTGAAATTGTCTAACCACGTTTTGACACGTGTACAGTGTCAAAATAGTGTCAAAAATTGGTGTTAAAATATCATTTTCCTTCAAAATGTGAAGTTGAGCTAAAAACGTTTAAGAATTCAAAAGAAAAAAAAAACATTTAAAAAGTATCATATGTCCAAATAAAAATAATAACATAAGAAATAATATGAATTAAAACTTATTATAGCAAAATTGCATATAATCTTGTTAATTAAATTTTACACAACCCAAGTTTACGTAGTAATTACAACATAATATCCAGTTTATAGATAGATAATGAAAATAATTTGTTTTTTACTGGTTATATTAATCATGATAGAAAATAAATGAATTAATAGTAATCATCCAAGTGTATGGATAGCTAGTCACCTAAATTAAATGAAATTATATTTAAGTTTATACAAAACTGCATACTCCTGAAAGTCTATGTAATTAATTAATTAAATTCATTAATTATGGTGGGACATAAAAGATTATATGTTCATGTTACTGCTACAAAAGAGTAACACAAGCCAGGTGTAGCAGCCAAAGTGAACGGTGGTGACCGCCGAGTCGTTCTACACCACCGGTCTCTCTAACTCCACGTGGCAGTCTCTGAATTCATCAATCGTTGCCACGGGTTTTTCTCTCTCTCCCTCCCTTCCGCCATTCTCGCTCCCCCTCGAAACCCACCCCAAAAAGTTCTTCTCTTTCACCACTCCGACACCAACCAACCGTTCCCATCCCAACAGCAACATCAACCATGTCTCGCCACTGCGACCTTTGTGCCACCCCACCTGGGATTCTGCTATTACGAGCCAAAGAATGGAACTATCACACGCACCGCTACATGGTGCTGTTCATCACCTTCCTTGCCTACGCCTGCTATCACGCCTCCAGAAAACCCACCGGGATAGTGAAGAGCGTGTTGTGCCCGGAGCACGAGGATCCAAAGGACGGTTGGATCCCCTTCAACGGCTACGATGGACCATCAAAGTTGGGAGAGATCGACGTGGCATTTCTCGCGTGTTACTCCATTGGGATGTACGTGGCGGGCCACTTGGGAGATACCCTGGACCTTCGATTGTTCCTAGCTTCTGGAATGATCGGTAGCGGCATATTCGTCGGGCTTTTCGGAATGGGGTACTTCTGGAACGTCCATCGTTTTTGGTTCTATCTCTCCATGCAAATGATCGCAGGCATGTTTCAAGCCACGGGTTGGCCTTCGGTTGTAGCCGTCATCGGTAACTGGTTCGGGAAGAGGAAGAGAGGGCTTATCATGGGAATTTGGAACGCGCATACTTCGGTTGGTAACATCTGTGGCTCTCTTATTGCTGCCAGTGTTTTGGATTATGGATGGGGTTGGTCTTTTGTTGCGCCTGGTGCTTTGATCGTGTTTGGTGGGGTCATTGTTTTTCTATTTTTGGCTCCTTACCCAGAGGATGTGGGCTTCTCTTCTTCTTCTTCTTCTTCTTCTTCTTCTTCTTCTTCTTATGTTGATGTTGGTGATGATAAAGAAGCTCTGGTGCATAATGGCGCTCTCAGACAGGCGTCTGTGAATAAAAAGGGCATTGGGCTTGTTGAGGCGTGCATGATTCCAGGAGTGATACCTTTTGCGTTGTGCCTTTTCTTCGCCAAGCTTGTTGCCTACACGTTCTTGTATTGGTTGCCGTTTTACTTAACTCATACAGGTAACGATTGATCGTCAGATTTTATGGTGTAGCTCCCCAACTAAGTTACAAACTATTTTCTAGGTTGTGTGAATTGATGAAAGTTGAAAAAAAATAGTTTATGGAACCAAAATTGCATGGATCATAAATGTTTACATCTTCATTTTGCAGAAATTGGAGGAAAGTATATCTCTGTTAAGTCTGCTGGAAACCTTTCAGCCTTGTTCGATGTAGGGGGCATTGTTGGGGGTATCCTTGCTGGCTATATATCTGATAAACTCAATGCACGTGCTATAACTGCGGCCAGCTTCATGTATGCAGCTATTCCTTCTATGCTTTTATACAAGCATTATGGAAGTGTTTCTATGAATGCCAACATTGGTCTTATGATGGTGACTGGATTATTAGTAAATGGACCTTATGCTCTTATCACTACTGCTGTATCTGCTGACTTGGGCACACACAGTTCTCTCAGAGGTGATTCTCGTGCTCTAGCAACAGTGACTGCCATTATAGATGGTACTGGATCTGTTGGTGCAGCTGTTGGTCCTCTTCTCACTGGGTTCCTGTCAACAAGGGGATGGACTGAAGTTTTCATGATGCTAGTTGTTGGTGCTTTTATTGCGGGGCTTCTTTTGTCACGATTGATCATAGCAGAAATTGCAGAGAGAAGTAGTGGAGCTCAAAATCCTGAAGGTAATGAATGCTTCCAAGTCATGTCATCAGTTTCAGTCCATGCCTTTCTTTTATCAATCTTGTTCCTTTTGCATGGAAAAATCTATTTGATAAAAGGATTGTCCAACATACCCCAAGCAAAAATGGGGTTAAACAACCCAATCATGACTGAGTTTTGTAATTCTCTTTCGTACTTTGAGATAGTTGATTATTGGTATTGCAGCAATCAACTATCACAAGCTCTTTAACCTCGTTTTATCTGGGTTAAGTTTGACAATCTCTGTCAAGTAGGTTGTCTAACTTGTCCGAAGTAAAACTGAGGTTAAAACACCACATCATGACTTATTGGTGGAATTCTTTTATGTTCTTCATGATTATTGGCTGTAGGTATAAATTGCACCGATCTGATATGCATATACTCACTCACATTGATGTTGCATGGAAGATGCTGTGTCCTAATGGTTTGTTCATGTTCTTTGACTAAAGTATGAAAAAATAGCATTCTTATGTTTGAACTACATCAAACTCATAATATTGAATGTGTGCCTGTGTTATCATCCCTTGTGATGTTTTTGACATGCTGTTTGATCTTTGGCAGCCACTGCATCTCAATCGCTTCTGGAGTAGGAAAGATGACACTGATCAGGTCCTCATGAATCATTAAATCTAATGCTCAATACATGGGTTGTAATGTGAGAAAATTGTACAGTTTTGTTAATGACATCGTCTCTAGCCTGCAGCACGCACTTCACTGTTCATTTTACCGACGAGTAAATCATCTAATAGACTTAAAATCCATTCATTCAGCCTTCCGATCAATTTTTTGTCTATACTGTGGAAGGTTCCAGAGGAACTTGATTCCTTTTCATCGTGAATTGGATGTATGAAGAGATAATTGCGGAGACTGACTGCTTGTACTAAGTCATCTTGACACTAGATATTCCAAAGTGTCATTCATTACCTTAGTCTGTCACATTCATTCAAGGAGCCACCACTTTCAATTTTGTCAGCTGTAGATTAGGATATACAGCCATGTTTCTTCTATCTTGTTCACAACCCAAATCCCCCTCCAGCATCTCAAATTTGTTATCACAAGATGTTGGTCATTTCGGCTCGTGTATGAAAATAAATAGATGAATAAATCTCGGTAGATAGTATGATTCCTATGTTACTTTTGATTGTGAACTCTACCTTGTGTATGAGTAGCAGGTAAACCATAATTTCTCTCGCCTTCGTTATGATTTTCCCACCTCCTCATCAGCCTTCGTTATAAATGAATTGTATCAATGTCTCTGTTTTCTTTATTCATGAAGTCATGATGTAGTAGATTTTAACTTGACGATGCTCTTCATTTTCCTGTTTCTGAAGAAATGGCCTTATCTGATATACAAGGACATTTTCCTGTTTCTGAAGAAATGGCCTTATCTGATATACAAGGACTCTGTAAGAAACAAGTGTAAATTTAGACCGAAGGAAAAGGAAGTGGCTTTGCAGTTGGGATGTTGCTAGAGACTGAAACAAAACTAAGGTTTTTGTTTCATCTTACAATAGGGTTTATTAAGCACTGTTGAATGCAGAGGATCAAAATCAATGCTTAAACTACTTTAAAGTCTTTTCTGAAGTGATGACAGTGCTATGTTTTTCAAAAAATTGTCAAAATATCAAAATCTTTACAGTTAAATACTTAAACCTGTTTATTCAATAAAATAAATAAATTTAAGCAGACATTTAACCATTTAAACTCATAATTAGAACTCATCTTATGTTGGAAATTTAAAGGCTTGCTAAAGAAACAGGGGTCCAAAAGAAAAATGATACTTATCTTAACGTTGTATAGTGGTTCGACACCAAACAAAGGTAGACAGCCAACGCCATTAACATCGTTAATGTGAAAGTGACGGATGGATAAGTCCTTTACCAAAGTTCAAACATGCATAAACATAATCCTATGATTTGATAGAACAACAAGGGCTGCAAAAAAGCACCCCTTCTTTCCTTATCATCAAGATGCAGTTTTAATTTTAAATTAGCGAATGTTAATAGGTTGTTTATAATATCAAAATTACTCTTAGGCATATTTTTTAAAATATAAATATTTTTAATTAACTTTTCTTAGGTATATTTTCAAAATAACTCCAACGTATCATTTGTTTTCTACTTCAATATACTCTCCATTTGCTAATTTAACTTTTAAGGCAAATGAATCTATGTTAATAAAAGCTTTTTTTATCTCCAGTCATATAACTACTGCAAGTGATATCTTTTTTTTTTTTTCTTTTATTCTCAAAATCTCCTTTGATAGATTGAAGTTTGACTCTTTTCATATTTGAATCTCATTCAAATTGTTATTGAAGAGTATTATATTTTGCTAACACAATCCTAGAAAATATGACTAATAGTGAAACTCTTAAATAATTTCAAGAACTTCAAGGGAGCGACACTATGATCAAAGCAGAGGCCTTTTCCTCCGGAGATGGAATTACTACAACTTTTCCATCATCAGCAATTGATCCAATCCAACGAGAAACAAGGACAGGTTTGTTTCCTTCATGAAACATGAAGAACTCTCCAAAATCATTCCACGTGCCACCACTGATTTCATTCTTTAGGCTTTGGTCCAACACTTTCTTACAGTATCCACTCTTTGAGTGACCCTCTACCTTGATGACCTCACACGATTCTTTCACAAACAAACTAAATTCTGTCCACACCTTCTTTTCAAGCTTTTTCTCTGCTTCCTCAACGCATAGCATTGCAACTTTCCTGTAAAATTCCTGGTTCAAATTTAAGTCCTTGCCAATGAACTTGAATCCCATGCTCTGTGCCTTTCTGCATCTTGTGCGGTTGATCACATCAGCTGGGGGAGGCTCGTCGTTTTTTACGAGAAGAGAGGGATGAAATATGGGTGCTTTAATCTCTTGTCTTTGGAGTAACATGCTGCTGTGAATGTCAGCCCAATTCTTCAGGAAGTTCTCTACCACCAATGCATCTGCCAAGAGAAGGCTGCAGCTAATACCTACTGTGTATCCACCACATTCAAACTGGGTCACCTGAAAGAAAAAGCAAAATCAAAAATGAAAAAGAATCCTTCAATTTGATGCATGATTAATATATAACTCAGTATGAAACCTTATGGTTAATATACATACGACCTTATCCATCTCGAAAAGCTTAAGGCTAAATGATAAACACAGCATGCACTACTTGCCTGGACGTAAAAGAGAGGAGAGAACTGAGGATTCTGTTCATCAATTTCCTTCCAAAAGACAAGCTCAGCCTCAAGATGCTCCTTTTCAGCTCTCAAGGAAAGAAACTCTGACAAGACCATGGGGAAGCGAACCTCGTAGAGTCGAATGCCAGAATCATTGGACACAATTTCCAACACTGCCTCGTCCTCATCACTGTCCTTCCTTTTGAGCCTCCCAGAAAGAAGTGGGTGTTCCACCAAGGCACTTCCTAGTGACTCTACAATCCAACCAGCCAAAAACTTATCACCCTCTTCCTCGTTCAACGACTCGTAGTAGAGAACGATTTGGTAGCATCCATGAATGCAGTCAGTGTCACTCATCAAAACCTGGCGAACTCGTCGTGGTTCTGTCACCTTCAGCGGTCGTACACTGAGCACAGCTTCAATCTGCAGCTGTGGGAGGTTTTCGCTGGCATAACACACAGCCATTGTTTCTTGAACAAATCAGTGTTCATTCTGGCCATATTTATTGGGAAAAACTTTAGTTAGCTTGAGGAATTCTATTTTCAAGTATGTTCTAATTTTCTTTTACTTTTATTTATTTATATCACTATCAAAAAAATTACTTTTTTACTTTGAAAAGAAATTGATTGTTGTGAGTAGTGTAATACTTCACAAAATAATCCATTTATGCCATTTCTATTATATATATATATATATATATTAACAAATCTATCCATTCAAAATTCAATACAATAATAAAAAAATATATATGATCAACTTCCTCTTTTTAATTTTATTAACAAATAATCATCAGAAAAATCAATACACTAATACGGTTTTAGATTTTTAAATCGTGTATATGTTTTACTTTTTAGAAAACGAAAAATATAAAGACATTTATGACAATTTCGAAATTTTTGTGAAGTTATATATCCCAGTTACAAAGGAACTAAAGTCAAATATATATATTTCTACTTCAATTCTTCAATAATTGAGATCAAGTGGTGCAAAAATATCTTCCTTATTATTTTAATTATTTTATTTGAACGAGGGAATTTTGTTTGGGTTAACAATAATCGAAGTCGTACATCTGTTTTTATTACGGTTACTTAGTAATCGAGACCAAAAGTACACAAAAATTTTCAAAATTTTAAGGATATTTAATTTTAAATCTTATAATAATTGAAGTCATACATCTTTTATCCTTGAATTTTTAAAGAATTGAAACATAAAGTACTGTCTAGGTTACTTTTGATGGAATTTTTACAAAGTGCCGTGGTTTTCGTTGTCTACCATTCTTTCACTTCTCCATTCTTCTCTCTTCCCTACCATTCCATGTCCTTAACTTCGTAAACTCCACTTATTTTCCATTTCAAAATCACAAAAGAGAGGTTCGCAAGTTTTTTTTTTTTCTATTTTTTATTTGAAAGGTCAATAAAATTATTTGTTGTTCACGTTTTTTACACTGGATACAATTTTTCACTTGATATTTCAAAGATTTATGAGACTTTTAGTTCCAACTAGTTTTGTGCTCCCAAGTCCATGAAAACTTTTAATTTTTCGTAAATTTGTTTTTAATATATTTTTTGTATATTTATGTTAAAGTATGTCTTTTTTATGTTTAATATATTCTTGTATCTAGATTCTGGCTTATTCTGGATGTGATAATATAATGTGTTGTTTTTTTATGCTAGTTTTGTAGTGTTTTTGTGTAGATATAATACGTAGGAAGAAATAAAAAAAATATTAAAAAAACCGTTAATATTAAACTTCAATTATAACCATAATTAAAGAATAAAGTAGTATTTGACTTCAGTTCTAGAATAACCAAAGTTAAATACTCTATTTAGTTTTGAGAGACCCAAAGTCAAATACCCTATCTGCTTCAATTTTTGTAAGAACAGAGACTAAATACCTTATTTTGCCATGTTTTTTTTGTATAAACTGAGATCAAATATCCTATTTTGCATCGGCTCTTGTAATAATCATGGTTAAATATTCTTAAAATTAAATGACTTTTTTTTTTTAATTAGAAAGAGTGTAGACTTGAGTTATTATTTGAACCGTAGCCTAAATCCAATTTTTTTTTTATTATTTATTTATATTTTCATGTTTCGGTTATGAGAGAACTGAATCATAATAAAGATCTTTATATTTTTGTTGATAATTGAAACCAAAAAACCATCATTTTTTACATCGTTTTAATATGTTTCAGTTATAAAACTGAAACCCAATTTCCAAAATAATGAGTGCGAAAACCCTTTTGTGCGTTAGTGATGATAATAATTAAATGACAAAACTTAATTCAACCAATTTTTCATAATTAAATATTTCTTATTTTCATTTTTTTATAAACTGTTTTGAAAATATATTTTTAAAATTTGTTTGAAAATTTTAAAGCAAATGCATTTTAAAAACTATATTGTTCTTACATAGTCAAATATATTTCGTTAAGTCTTCAAATCCACTCCAAGTATATTCCTAGCTAGTTCCAATTTGTCATTTTTAGACTCATATGTTTTAGGTCTCTCTTCCTTTAGATCAAGTAAAAGTGTATATGTAGAAGACACTCTGATGTTTAAGTATGTCAATAGTAATCAACGCAATAATAACAAAGCGTAATTAATTCATCTACTGTATTATGCTATTTATACAATATTTATAGGTCTTTACATTGATGGATTTGATCCATATAACGAATTAACTTGGTTAATTTTTGGATAATCATTATGGTAATATGTCTTATTTATAATCTTGACTTAGACAATATTTGTCATATAAATTGATTTAGTTGGTATGATATGGCCAAACACATTATCTATTTTCACAACATGTATGTCGAGCACATCTAAACTCATGTGATCGAGATGTTATCACCAATCTTTAAGTCTTTACATGGTGTTATTATGTGGAAAAAAAAAATTATATTTCTATGTTTCATTATATATATGTCATAGTTCTTTAAAAAGATATTTTATACTAAGGGATTAAATATTTAATGATAAATAACTTTTAATAGATGCATTATTTTACATTTTTATTAAATGAATTCGTTGCAAATCAGATTTATAATTAAAATTTTAATAGATCAAAAAGAAATTTATGGCAATTTTTTTTAATGTAATATTATTTCTAATAAAATTTATTCTATTTATTATCAGTAGTCCAGAAAAAAATGATAGAAACTACAATAAATTAAAATGATTTAAAAACACTTGTGATACTTATATAGATTTATTTGTTAGAGCAATAGGACGGGTAGTTGGAATTGCAGTATTCTATGGCATAATGATTGGCGTGTTTAAATTAGAGTTTTGGTGTATGGATTTAGCTAACATTTGTTTTTATGCAAAATTTGGTAATCCGACCAATCTAATCTTTTTCAATTGCTACCACAAATAGTAGTTAAGTTAGCTACAAGTTAATATCACTGTGTACTAACTGCTGTTTAACAACACGCAAACAACAGTTGCTAGTAACAAATTTCTAAACGTTTTCAATTTGAATTGGAGACTTCGCATGGTTACACATCAATATTATATTTAGCGAAAAAGTATTAAAACAAAATTATTTTATAATTTAGTTATATATAAAAATTATTTTAATATTTGTAAATATATATGAAAGTAGAAATTATTTTTCATTATTGTTAAAATTGTTCTCGTAAAAAATTTATAAATATATATTTATGCTATGATTTCTCATTCATAGACGTTGATAAGATCCTTTCATCTAAGAATGCTTTAGGATGACATAATTAACCTTCAAGTTAAGAGCGATGTTCAAACGAAGAAAAGCTTATTGTGGACATCTAGGCACCCAGAGACTAGGAAGGACATAGTAAGTGACAAAATGCTTCAGAGAGTTAAAAATAAGCATAGATCTGAAGATTCCTTATATAGGTCAACCTTTCGAATTCCTTCTGAATCCACAGACAAGCAAGAAACAATCTAGTGAACTGAAACATCTTAATAGCTAAAGAAAAAGAAAACAAAAGCGATTCCTGTAATAAAAACATCCTAAACTGTGAAAAAAAAAGTTGTGGAATATATATATATATATATATATATATATATATATATATATAATTTTGAAATAAATATGACAACATATTATATTTATCTATCTTTATTTTTTGAAATATAAAATTGTTTACTTATTATTTTTATTGAAATTATTATATTAATTTATCACTTTTATTGTTATTATTTATGACAAGATTATTATTGTTACTATTGTTGTTAATGTTAAGTGAAGTTACAGATGAAAAAAAAGGATTGGAAATTGATTTTGTCATTTTCGATATTGAGGGAAATTAGAAAGAAAAGAGAAAATATAAAGTAATAATGTTTTAGACTGAGGATAAGTGAGTGGAAAACTTGCAATTAATTTTATTTATGTAGTAGAAAATATTTTTTTTTAATTTTATTAAAAATGTATTTTTTAAATGTAAATTAAAATTAAAATTAAAATTAATTCAAAATTAAGATAATATTTCTAATATATATATATATATATATATATATATATATAACATTTTGAAATAATATGATATTAAAATAAATTATTTTACCTAATATTAAAATTTAAATTAATTATTTTTAATCATTTATAATTATTATATTTATTTTAATTATTAATTTACAAAGTTATTAATTAATGAAATATTAATAAAAAATATTCACTTTAACATATCATAAACTTTAAATTATAAACCTAGAAATAGTTTTCTAACTTCATAAACTCGTAAAAGTGTACTTAGTTAAAATTAAAGATTGTGTATAATGTTTTTTTTTTTAGATTTGGTTGTTGAAAGTGTAAATTTAGTTTGTTTTATTTAACACTTAAATTACGTTATTCTGATAAAGTGAACCATAGTTTTTTATTCGGGATTCAGTATAAAAATTACATACCATCTTCAATTTTAAAAAATTCATTCTATTTCGTTAACATAAAAGTAATAAAAGGGAGTACTAATAATTATTCAACCTTATGTGAACTATTTCACTTAAGATAAATTCACGTTGAGTTATACGAAGATTTTGAAAGGATATATTAAGAGTTAATATAAAAATATATAATATTACTCATAATATTTAAATTAGAAAAAATGTATTACTATTTTTATTATTAGTAATTTAATATAATTTTTAATTAAAATTTATTTATATTTGAATTAGAAAAAATTAGTTATTTTCTTTTAAATTAAAAAATATTATTAAGTGAATCATTGATATTACCTTCAATATAACTTCAATATAAGCATACTCAAAACCTATAAAAATACTTCAAGTTGATCTGGCTAAATAAAATTTCAGTGTATGAAAACACAATATTTTTTTTTTCTTTCGGAATAGACAATTAGAGTTTATTCGGTTGAACTTTGTGCAAATATAATTTTCATTGCTTTGTAATAAGTAAAATAATATATCTTATTAATTCAACTTATTTTTTATTCTTATTTTTTGATGTTATTTAAAATGAAATTAAAAATTATCAAGTTATACATGCTATGCTACTATATTGAATTATGAGTGTATTTTCAATATTATTCACATAACTAACTCACTAAATTTTTAAGTGATCAAAAACAATTGTTTAATCTATTAAGCTATTCGGGCTTTGGCATATTTCTATCAAACTACTCGCATTTATATTTGCTAGAGCGAATAAATCATATTTTATAAATTGTATGTTATAAATAAATAGAAACTTGGAAACTTATTGTGAAAGTAATTTGCAAATTGTGATATATATATATATATATATATATATATATATATATATATAGTATAAAATTAATAATAAATACATATGAAAAATATACAGCAATTGAAAATAAAATAAATATAATTAAAATAATTAATCTATTAAAAAATGTAAAAAATAAAATTAGAAATACAATCAAGTTATAGTTTATCAATAAAAAATGCAACATTATATAATATTTAATTCTATAATTTATTAAGTTTATTTAACTGAAAATTTCCATCATACACTCTTACAAGTTGATAAATTAGTTCACTAACTTTCAACTACCAAGGACCCAACTTTAGCTAGTTTCTTTAACAAAATTTTCGACTAGTTTTTCTAAATCATAACCTTGCAGTTTAGAAAAGAAGCAACTAACAAAACTTCCTTAGATCCTTTCTCAAAGTTGCTTGCTTCTTATTTTTGTGAAGTAAATGGCTTCGTTATATTAATGCCTAACATAGATTTTCAATAAAAAAAAAAATAGATAGATAGATACAACACATTATAACAGTTTTGAAAGCAAACTATTACTAGTTAATATTTAGTTTTACATTTAATATTCACATGTTGTAATATAAGAGATCTATGGGAGATTTTGTATTAATTAAATATAAATGAATTTACTATACGTAAATAGATATAAACTTACTAATTTTTTTATATATATTATTTTGTATTTTTACGTTTGTTGAAGGTTTGATATTATAGTGAAAGATGTTAATTAATATATGTTGTTTCTGCGACACACATAAATTAACATATATTATATCTATAATAAACGATAATTTACTTTTAATGTAGGGGACAATCAACGTTAATTTCTAATATTTTGTTTTTCAAAATTTTTGGCATAGGGGACAATCCACGTTAATTTGTAATATCTAATTTCTTGACGTTAAATGAGAAATTAATGTTTGTTAGAAATAGGTCCAACATCAATTTATATGAAATATTTATAAAAATGTCATAATGCATAGTAATTTTGTTGTACCTAACATGTAATTAGCAACGTTAAAAGCTCTTTTTGTGCTTGTCACGGTATCTTATAAATTAATTTTGTAAATTTAAATTAATTTTAGAGACCTTTTGTATTACATTTGAATGTAGTGTCATTACATTGTGATGGATTAAGATAAATTTTAGAGATTTTTCAATTGTTCATATTTCGGTATTTATTATGTTTATTATTATGGGTTTGAGTTGATCGGTTAAAAAAAACAATTTTAACTTCTTAAAAAATAATAGTCATATAATTTAATTAATGAAAATAATTAAATAATAACTAAAAATATATAAAATGTTTAAATGATTATTAAATAAAAATAGTTTTAAAAATAAAAAACATCTAAAGACTTAAAAAATTATTTAAATCTAAAATAAATAGAGTTAAATTTAGGTTTAATCATTCCCGAAGTTTTTATTTTCGCGTGGAATCTCAATTTTGTCCCGTTCTTTTTCGATTTCTCAATTGGGTTCCAATTTTCTGAAAATTACAACAATTTGGTCCTTTCTGTTAAATTGGGTCAAACGACGTTAATTATGGTGCTACGTGGCATGCTGATAATGTAATTTTAATTTGCGTGGCATTAGAAATGTGTGTCAATTGATTTTTTTTAATTTTTAAATTAAAAAATTAAGTGTACAGAGTGGAAATATAATTTAAGTAAGGACAAAGTTGAGAAATCAAATTAAACTATTCTGCCACTGTCAAATCAAAATCAAAATCAAATTTGGAAAGATAAGTTTTAGGGTTCGTGGTACCTTTGTTTCTTTTTCTTCAATAAAAAATTTCAGTGTTGGAAGCACTTTCTTTTTCTATTCCTTTGCTTTAGCTGCAATGTAAAGAAATTTCTTCCTTTCTCTTTCTTTTGGGTATGGCTAGGTATCATAGGAACAAGAGACGAGTCTGATTCGCATCACAAGGGAGGGAGTTTCTTCCCTTTTCTTTCAGTTCTGGTTGCAAGGAGGAGATGCGAAATCGGCGCTTCAAATGCAACGTTCATCTGGGAGCTGTAACAAGCCTCATGTATGGAGTTAAGGATCCTTCAATTGCAGGGATGGTTTTAGACAGTCCCTTTTCTGATTTGGTTGATTTGATGATGGAACTTGTAAATACATATAAAATTCGTCTTTCGAAGTTCACTGTGAAGTTTGCAATCCAGTACATGCGAAGAGCTATTCAAAAGAAGGCAAAATTTGATATAACGGACCTCAATACCATTAAGGTGGCGAAATCTTGTTTTGTTCTAGCTTTACTTGGGCATGCCATTGAGGATGATTTTATACAGCCCCATCACTCTGATCGGATATTTGAGGCTTACATGAGAGACAAAAACATAATTAAATTTTCGAGGCTAGCGAATTGCGGGTGGTGATTTTTGATTCACTTTTTGCAGATTGTAAAACGATTTGGGTTCAACTGTTGCAATTTTGGAGTTAGGTTTTGAAATTGGATTTGGAAATTTCTTTGAAGGGTTTTAATTGGGGAATTATTGGGATTTCTCTTTTTCTCGTAGGAACCCTAATTCATCCTAATTCAGAGTCCCAGGTTTTTTTTCCCCAATCTGATTTGGATTTCTCAATTGTAAAGCTACATTTAAATTTTTTTATTTTGTCCAATTTGCCCTTGAGTACATCTGAAGCAATTACGTCCTTTTCTTTCTTTGTATTTAAAAAATTTAATTATCCACGTCAATTAAGGTCCAGTCAGCCACATCACTTAAGAAACTGACTCCACTAACGTTGTTTGATCCAATTTAACGGAAAGGATCAAATTGTTGCAATTTTCAGAAAATTGGGACTCAATTAAGAAATCGGAAAAGAACGGAACGAAATTGAGATTCCACGCAAAAATAAAGATTTCTGTAATAATTAAACCTTAAATTTATAATTTTTTTGTTTAACATGTAAAGTCTATTCACTCTTAATATTTCAAATAATTATGCATCTGGTGGTGTGTTTCAAAACTAGAACATAATTATTTGGTTGTAACGGGTATAGAGCAAATTTTACCTTTAGTAGTAGAAAAGGCCTGGGCAATGTACTAAAAAAATAATCTTTTAAGAGCTCTTTATTGTAATTTGACATCTACCTGCTTAATAAATGTTTTTCTTTGGCCTTAAGAAAATGGTTGGGAAGTACATGCACATGTTTTTCAACTCTAGACAGAAATTTCGTTAAATATTTATATTTGATTTTAAGTTGATCTCACATAGTTTTTAGCATATTATTTTTAATTTAATATTTTCTAAATCAGACAACTGGTTATCCAAGTTAATATTTACAAACTTATAATTATAAAACTTAAATGTTTTAATATTTTTTTATAAACACATCACTGTCCATTGAAAAATTAAGAAAGTTTATAAAAATTATTTTATGAAATATATTCGACTCCAACAATAAATATGATTTTAGAGAAGAAATATGATATTTTCATATTTAATGTGAGACTAATTTTCTGAAAATCTATATCACCACAGTAAATTTTGACTTGTGTCATTAATGTTTTTTACACCCAAAGGTTAAGAAATTGAATTTGTATCAGATTTAACCATATACTAAGGATGTTATACCTTATTGACGTACAGCATTTAAAGTAATTATTATAAAAAATAATAAATTACTATGCATCAATTTATGATTGACTGACTGTACAACTTTTTTCACATAAATTATTTACTCATATAATGTTTTAACAAATAAGACATGAATGTAGACATTGTAAAGCGTGTAGCTTAAATGTTTGCCAGCTAAACATCTGATAAAAATATAATAAGATAGAAGGAATCATATAAAGTTTAGAAAAGAAAATGGGAAAAGTATACTTATATAACAACTGAAAAAAAGGTTAATTCTTTTGTAAAGAAAAAAGAAACGTATAGGGATGAAACAAAAATTAATACTTTCCACATTCTTATCGTTTCCTTAATGGAGTGCCACCATTCTCTTTTCTTGATTTTCAAATCAAGTGGAATACACTTCCAAAAAATTAAATATCTAAAATCACCTTTTCTTTTTCCTTTTTTTTTTAAATTTATACCTTACCATATAATCTTTTATTCAGTGGTCTTTGTAGACATCAACTTAAAAAATCATTTAGTCTTTTATTTATTTATTTATTTATATATATATATATATATATATATATATATATATATACACCACTCAAAAAAAAGAAAAAAAGAAAATATATAAATTATTTAAAATCTAACAAAAACTATTATAGTTATGTAAAAATCTACTACGTAAAAAGATCATATTTAAGTGTACTAAAAAACAAATCCAGATAAACTTTGTTATGTTTTCGAAAAATTACTGTTATGATGGTAAAAAAATAAAATGTGTTAAACTTTGAAAATCATATAAATGATTTAAAACACTCTAATAAACTATTTTTAATAAAACTGGATTATATTATGTATTATTGATATGATATTCAATAAATGGTAATTGATTAGTTAATACATTTTAAAATTATAACAATTCAAACGTCATCAATTCAGATGAGATTTGGTATGATGATCATCTTATCTTTAAACTATGCAACAATCTCTCTTTCAATATTTTTTTTCTTTTTCTAGAAACTGTAACTTATTTAATTTCGACAATTAAAAAAATTGTAGTGATCACGCCAAAAAAGCTCTCACCAAATCATTGTTTAACTGAAAACTATACATTAAATTAAAAGTTAAGTCATCCAACAAACTTTATCAGCCTTAATATTCTGTTTTTAAAACTTAAAAAATTGAAAGAGACCTATGCAGATAAAAAAAAATACATGTGTTTTTTTTTTTTAAATTACAAATTCTAATAATAAGTTTGTGTACAACAATGTTAAAATTTGAAAAAAAATAATATTAAGATTCAATTTTTCAAAGCAATTAAATGAAAGAGATATTACATAATTTTTTTAACATAATAACGATTGATTTACATATTTTTATATGTATATTTTTATTAATAAATCAATCGTTTTGATAGTTTTTATATTGTTTTATTATCAAGTTTAATGTGTTTTTATGTTTTCTTGTGTTTTAGTTAGTGTGTGTTTGTTTTCCTTTAATTTTTATTTGAGTGTGTAAAATAAATCAATAGAAAACAATTCTAATGAAAGAAAAGAAGCTTGAACTCAAGAAAGCAAAAGATCATGTTGTCAAACTACCTTGAACAATTTGATAATTGGAGGTTGAGTGCCACCAATCGTTGCATAGGTAGCAATGAAAAAGTTGCGTTGAAGGCTAGGCAATGTGAAAGGAATAGCGTTGAGCTATGGAAAATGGTGTTTAGTAGTAGTTTGACAGAGTCGTTTATATTTTAACTGATGACGCTAAGTGATGTTGAAATGGTGTTGAGTGGTGTGTCCTTAATATGTCAAAATGAGTTATTTAAACATGTTTTTTCGTAAGGTTTGGGTCATTCTCTTCCTCTCACACTTCATTATACACCTAGAGCGATTGAGAGAGGTCCTTGGAAACTATTTAAGGTGTTGGGAAGTTCTCACTTCTCCTCCTTGAGCTTCAATATTCATCAATGGTGTTTTCTCCCTTTTTGGTTGACGAGTGAAAGGATCCACAAATTGGAGGTGTTGATGCACAGGGGGTGCAATTGGAGCATGGAACAACTGTCAAGAACCTTGGGAGAGGGATTACATCTTCTCTTGGGTTTCCATTTCTTCCTTATCTTTGCAATTTGTAGAATCCTAGGTTCTCCACCATGGAGGATAATTCCTATTTATTGAGATTAGTTGCAAAACATGAAACGCTTTATAATTTTGTGTTGTTAATAATATATGTTTTTCTAATTCATGTTAGTATTCAATTTCTATGCGTAATGCTTGATATAGGCTGGTTCCATGCTTGGTTTATTGTTCTTGGTGTATTGAGAAATATGACTTGAACCTATAATTGAAATTGAACACCTAATAAAGCTCGTATCTAGGGATAAAACATGATTTATTAGTAATCTTATGACTCTTAAACTTAATGCATGGTTGCTTGTTGAGGATTTAATAGATTGGAACTTGATGAGTGATCATAGACTCGAAGGCTTTAAGGATAGGATTTGAGTATAATTATAAATTAATTTTGACATGAATATGGAATTGAGATTATTACTAATGCATGAGAATGAAGTGGATGAACTATGGTCTTAATAAATTGAAAATACTTTATGTTAAATTTATGGTACACACCAACGGTTTAATAAAAAATACAAAAAGAGTTTTTTTTCTTGTTTTTGTGATCTAATTGAATTATCGAATACAAGAATTGTTTAATATTACACAAGTATATTAGAAAAGAATGATATTTATTACTTATTATGTGCAATCGTTGCACTTACCATTGTCCTTTAATAATATTACATTGATTTTTTACCATTATCGGACAATATAATAAGTGGGATGACCTATTACATTGGTGACACAAACCAATGCAAAATTATATAAATACAACCTCGATTTAAAGAGAATTATTTTAATAGAGAAAGAATTATGAAATAGGAAAGAATATTACATCAGTTCGAGGAAACCAATGTAATATTTGTTATTGTATTTTAAAAAAATAACAATATATATATGATCACAATTCAATTAATATGTACTGTTTTTTTAATACAACATTGGTTTCTAGCTTTTAAACCACAACCTGCAAAAGACCAACACATTTTAGATTGCAAACAAATCAAATACCAGATTGCAAACATCGATACTTGTCTTAAGGTACAATAAAGTACTAAAGCATTTCAAAACTATTATGCTAATTAAAGGTTAAGACCAGAAAATACTTAAACATCTAAATAAAATATTCCTAATGGAAACTAACTTTTATGTCTAAAAAAATATCTTGGCCATTTCATGCATATTTCTTCAAATTTGTTTGTTCCCAGTGGTTTGACATCCTAAAAAACTTGTAATATGGAATATATATTGATTATGTTATAATATAACATATGAAAGTTAAACATCAATAATTAAAAAAACACTTACATCTTGTCATAAATCAAGAAATATGATCCACATCCTATACATAACATAGTATCCATAACCAAAACTTATATATTGGTTATCTGCACTTATAGAGTGAATTTACCATCTAAGACATCATTGACATTTATAACCTATATCATAATGTCCAAATGGATAGTTGTAGTTTAACATAATGATTTTCTTTGACTTTATTTCATTTTAAAATACATAATTAAAGATAAAAATAGAATTCAGTCTTTATATTGAATCTTATTAGACATGAAATTAAGACAAAATACCACTATAACATTGATACTTAAAATAATAACTTGTACAGGGGTTGAACACCCTTAGACTCAACCTAACACATACAACATATATGAAATGTTAACATTGATAAGGTTAACGAGGTATATAATAATTAATATTACAAAAGTGTTTGAAAATAGATGGAAATGAAATTTAAATTTAAAGTTATACGAATCAAGTATCAACAGTAGCAGTATAGATGTAGACGATTGGTGATAGAAATTGTCTACACGGACAGCACTATCCTAACTAACCAAAAGAAGAACAGTCTCTCGCTTCTTCAGTTGATATGCTTTATTCTTAACATCAACAAGAGAAGAAGACAATAATTGATTGTTATCACAACTTTATGCCCTAAACTTTCTTTTTAGATGCCACCTCATCTTTCAATTATTTTAAATATTCTTCGAAAACATTGAAATGCTATAACATAACTGTTTTGGATATAGGTGGAACGTTCACTCAAATAATTTTAATAAAGTAATTAATGTTAAGTTTAGTAAATAATTAATATTATAATAAATACGTAATAAAAGTCTTAATCATTGTAAAAAAATTATAAGACAGTGTAATAAAAAAATGCAACAGTGTGGTGGATTGTATTGGTTCTTTCTTATAAACATCTATTAGCTTTTAATGAATAGTGCCACCAATATTTTTTTTTTTTTTTAAGTTTCTAATAACAAATCACTATATACTAATATAAACAACCTAAAATTTAAAACTAATGTTTCGAATTGTTAAGTTTTATTTGCAAAACTAATTTATCTTAACAGATGCTTTAATAAACTCATTAATTTAAAAAATAGTTATATTTTTTCATTGATTTATAATCTAAGATGCATGTCTATTATATATTTTGCTTCTTAAATTATCGCTTAACCACTCATTTTAACTCAATTGATCAATTCGTTGCAACTTTGTAACAAAACTTTGTTATAATACTTAACAATTCAGGTGAGAGTTTTTAGTGTTCCCGAATTCTGTTCATATCTAAGAAGGAAATCATGAATATTATGATTCTTAGAAACGTTGAAAATTTATTTATTGATAACAACAATTTTTAAAAGTGTGTGTGTATATATATAAAGACATGTCATGTAAAAGAATTTAAAAAATAAAACAGAATAAAAAAAATATTAGTTTATAATTTTTTAAACTTTTTTATGGCATGTTATCGCACTGTTACTTAGTTTATAGACCGATAAAATGCTTAAAAATCTTAATTAGTAAAATTTTAAAAATATGATAATTAAAGAGTGAAATATAAAATGAAGTTTGTTTTTATATACACAACACAAGGCGAGAAGAAGGAAGCTCCAACCTGGTAAATGGAAGTATGATGCAATACACGTGGCAGCGGCTGATCCTGATGATACGTCACCCCACTCGCACCCCTTCACCCTTAAGACCTCCGACACCCGCGGGTCATTTTAAAACGCCACTTCTACACGCTTTTCTCAATTTCTCTCTTCAATCCCCTCACTCCGCTTTCTCCGGCGACGATCAGATTTCGCTCACTCTTCTCGCCGGCAACTCCTTACTCCTTCCTCTTCCGTCTACTTCTCTCCGATTCTAATCGTTCCCAACCTCGCACCACCATGAATCCCGAATAGTAAGTGCATGTTCTCCTCACTGCTTCAATTGCCAAAATCCCGCTGCGAATCGTGTTTTGTGTTCGTTTATTAATTAAGCTCGTTTAGATCTGGTCGTGTGTTGAATTTTGTATTTGCGAAGTGTTGTTTCGGTTATTTGAATTTTGTTTTAGTGGATCGTGCTTCTGGAAACTTCCTCACTGATTAGATCTGTTTCTTTAGACTGTAGATCCGTTTGCGCTTATTCAATTATATTAGAGCTATTTTTGAAATATTTGTTTCTCGGATCCGGCTTAGGACTTAAACGTTTTATCTTAATAATAGTCTTTTTGTAATGATGAAATAACTGCAGAAACTGGGTCAGTATATGCTATCTAGAACAAGAAGCCAGCTTGTTCGTTAGTTGAAGATATGTGAATTCTAAGGACTAGGTTGGTGGTTGTGACTTGTAAATTTATTATAATTGATACCTTATTCTCTCCCTCTCTCTCTCTCTCTCTTGTCGAGGTGATTAGCGATGTTGTATTCTAACTAAGTATTGTTATAATTTGATTTCCCTGTGATGAAAAAAATCCTATAGATAGATCTATGAACGTGATGGTTAAGCAACGGGTGGTCCTTCCTAGAATAAACTGATTTATAAATTTAGAGGCATTTTGAGTTGTTAGTGTTGATTCCTGCTGAGGTCATAAATATATCGTGTAATCTACTCGGGTAATGCTGAGTGGTCTAAAAGTTTATCGAAAAAACTTTCGACTTTTGTGCGAAGTTAGTGGAGTTTATCTGGATTTGAGTGGACAAGTATTGTACAAATCACGAGACAAATTTAATTGTAAAGAGTATGCTGTCGGTGCATGACTGTATCTACGATTATTATAAAGTGATGTCCTATACGTGGCAGCTTGCATGCTACCTTTTAGACGGTCATGTTTTGCTGTGGCATGCTATGGAACCCGTGCACGTCTTACAAATTATATCAGTATTATTGGTCATGGATAGACAGTTCGTTAATAGTATTTCTTTGCTGTCTTTGATCGGAACCATGTTTTTTGCAGCGATTATTTGTTCAAGCTTTTGCTGATTGGAGATTCTGGTGTAGGCAAGTCATGTCTTCTCCTTAGGTTTGCTGTAAGTTCTGAGCATCTGTCCTTTTTATTATTATTTATATATTTCCTTTCTTATTTTACAATTAATGAAAAAGAATTTGAATATTCCAACTATTTCATTTCCTTATATTTATGAAGTTCCAAGTTTTATGAAATATTATAATTGCATGCTCTACTTATGGTGTAAATAGTATTATTATTTTGGACCCTCTGGTTAGAAATAAATATACGGTAGTGTGTGTATTGGTGGAGGTTGCAGTGCTGACAAAAAGTTTTTATTGAATTTGTTTTAAGTAGTGGAGGTTACCCATATATTTTATTTTGTTGTGAAACAGGATGATTCATACCTTGATAGCTACATCAGTACCATTGGAGTGGACTTTGTAAGCATTTGTATTTAGCATTAACCTAATCTCCATTTTATTTTCAGCACAAATATGCGACTAATTATTTACCACGCCCCCTTTTATAGAAAATACGCACTGTGGAGCAGGATGGGAAGACTATTAAACTTCAAATTGTAAGCACATGATCTTTGACTTTAATAAATGTTATTTGTGTTGTGCTTTGCCTTTGACACAAATTTATTATGTGTCAATTTGTTTTCTACTTCTAAATTACATCTTGTGAAATTGTCTATTACTGGAATACTTGTATAATCAATTTGAAAATGCTTAGAAAATGCTGAATCTGAGTTATCACTCACGTACTCAAGAATCTATTTATGCTTAATGTAATAATCATGTAGTTCATTGGCTAAGACTCTTAATCCAAGTTGTTTTCTGTCACCAATTTGTAGTAGGTCCGTTCCACCTGTATTATTTGAGGACTTAAGGTTACCCGTGAAAAAGTGGGAAATTATTTGTTTAAACACCTCTCCCATTTTTCTGGGATCGTTGCTTTACTCTATTTTGAGATTGTTGACAGATTTTTCTACATTTTTTTACCACATAGTGGGACACTGCGGGCCAGGAACGTTTCCGGACAATCACTAGCAGCTACTATCGTGGGGCTCATGGCATTATTGTTAGTGTTTTAAACTGGTTCTCCTTCTTGAGTTAGTTTCCTTTGGTTCTTTGGAAAGCATTGTTGTAATCATGTTGCTTTTTTTTTACAGGTTGTTTATGATGTCACTGACCAAGATAGCTTCAATAATGTTAAGCAGTGGCTGAATGAAATTGACCGTTATGCAAGTGAAAATGTTAACAAGCTTCTAGTTGGAAACAAGTGTGATCTTACAGCAAATAAAGTTGTGTCCTACGAGACAGCAAAGGTGATTCTAAATTTTAATTTGTTTTATTGTGTATATTTCCCACCGACATGTCTTACTTTTGTCTTTTGTCTAATGTTCTGAAGTTTGTGCTTTCTGCTCTTATCTTTGAAGGCATTTGCGGACGAAATTGGAATTCCGTTCATGGAAACTAGTGCTAAAAATGCCACTAATGTAGAGCAGGTTTTCATGGCCATGGCTGCTGAAATTAAAAACAGGTCAATAAAGGACCTCTTTTTCCCCTTCTACTAATTATTGCTATTCATTTTGTTTTTAAAGATGTGGATTTAAATGAAATTTATTGAGTTCCTTTAATGGGTAGTGTTGAGCTTGATATGATCTCTTTGGTTCTTTTCCACAGAATGGCAAGCCAACCAGTGAACAATGCAAGGCCTCCAACCGTCCAAATTCGAGGACAGCCAGTGAACCAGAAGGCAGGTTGCTGCTCGAATTAGAGACGAAGTATTTGTGATTTTTAGACGTTTATATGTGTCTCACTGGCATGTAAAACTAGTTTTTCACATATTGCTTTTATATGAAGATTGTTCCTCATCATTTGCTCCTTATCTTTAAGTCGTTGTTAAAACTTCCATTCTTTTCAGTGTATTTGATTTAAAAAACATTTGTACAAAATTAGGAATATTGGTGAATAGCAGTATTTGCCTTGTTCTTTCTTCTTTCTTCTTTCTTCCATGCACATTCACCTCATTTCAACGCCTTCTGCATACATTGTTCTCACTTGTAAGTCTACAAATAAAATAATAGAAAACTGGATTTTTATGATAAAAAAGTTTCCTAGTTATTGGCGTTTTTCTTTTGATTTTTCTCTATTATTATCTTGTCAATATTCTCTCTTTGCCCTCTTTATCGACTATATAATAATTTTAGAAATAAAATATGGTATTTGAAAAATATGCCATGTGAATTAAATTATTCAAAATTTATGATGATGTCTCCTCGCTGTCCTGACAGGCTGACAGTAAAACATAACGACTTTCCAGGTATTTCTCCCTGGATGTCGGCAAATATACTTTGTTTCAGTTTCTAAATGAAAAATACTCGTACATAAAATATCGATCAATTCTTGATACATTTTAAAAAAGTAATAAATTTATAGAATATATAACGTGATAAAAAGAAAAAGATATGAAGAAAAAAATAAATATATAATAGACATCTAAAATCAAATAAAATTAATAGGTTTAGAATGTATATTTCTATTATCCTTCTTTTCAAAACCTACTTTTAAATTATTAGTGGGGAGAATTAAATTTACAGCCTTCTCTCATTTTCCTTTTCATTTTTACCATTTAACCATCCTTATATCGCTCATGTATGATGGGTTTTTGAATGAGATTAAACCTCAACAAGAGACACACCCCTTTCAACTAGGATCCAAGACAACTCGAAATCATATTTTGAACAAGAAACAAGCTACAATACCTAATAAGGCTCGCACACCTCACCCCAATCTACATTCCTCCACAACAAGCTACCATGGCTGTCCTAAACCACCCCAAAATATATCAATCACATTATTTCATAGTATCATGCATCGTTTAAATAAATTAAACAAATAATATTCAACTTGTTGTCACATCATATATGACGTCCTTTTGCTTCATTATATATATCACAATTAAAAACAACTCTTAATTTTTGTCTCCTTTCATATTTTAATTATCATTAGCATAATAATAAATAATTACTTTTTTATTATAATTATAATTTAAATAATAACTGTATGGTTTATTTAATTTATTTAATTTCTATTTTGGTTCTTATGTTTAGTCAAAATATTTAAAGTGATCATACTTTTTTTTTCAGATGTTCAAAATTGTTTTCTATTTTATAAAAATGGTTTAAGTGTGTCATTTTTGCTTGCTGCGTTAAAAATGCTAACTGTGTAATTATCTTTTGGTCAAAAGTGAATGAATTGTCTAGTTATTGATTATGTTGTGTTGGGGTTAATTGACTTAATGTATGTGAAAATGTTAAAAGTTGAAATAATTAGATAAAAGGAAAGGGTTAGGGTTTTGCAAGTTCTTTACTTTTGGCATGAGCTTGTCACACAATCAATAATTGGACAATTTATTCACTTTTGGCTAAAGAGATAATTATACTATTAAGGTTTTTAAAACAGTAAACAAAAAGGACAAATTTGAATTGTTTTTACAAAATATGGAACAATTGTGAACATTTAAAAAAAAAGATATTTGAACACTTTGACCAAATCTTTAGACCAAAAAAAATATTAAACTTATAAATAACATCGGAAATAATTATTACAGCTTTTATTACTATCTTTTCTATTACTATCTTTCACACGTATTTAATTTGAGTATCGGAAGCAGTTCAGACATTGAAGAGCAGCTAAAAGGATACATCTCAGTTTTCATCAACAAGCAGGAGGATACGTCGAACCTTTAGCAGAGAAGAAGAGGACCCAGAAGTGTTTCTTACAAGAGACTAGTTGTAGCCGTATTTCGGCCCTGCAAGAAATCTGGCACATCCTTCCGGTTTGCGCAAAATGTGGGAGGGAAAGGATGTAATGTCGGTTGTTGACCAAATAAAGTATACAATCAGCCATTCTCAAGTATTTGTGATGCGAACAGATTGGAGAAAAAACGATTCCCATATGACTGTCTATTGGATGGATACAACTAACACAGATGAATACAGAGAAGAAACTTACAACGGAATCACAGTTTTCGAATTTTTCAGCCTTAATATAGTAAGGCTACAAGGATCAGCAAGAAGGCAAAAAACTGCATAATGCTAGTACAAAGTTAAATATATTAGTAACAACATTGTACAATTCACTTCATTGAAACAACATGATATGGATTGAAGACTCTGTTGAAATTTACTTTATACGAATATGTTGAGATCACATCTTTTACAAAAGTGACAAAACTTCTACTTAGAAACCAAAAAAATCTACTCAACCCATAATTTGTACGCTGGAATAGTTAAATAGCAACTGCTGTAATTATTATAAGGTAAAAAATAATTAACAGAGACTACGATACTATAAAAATCATTTAAAAGAAAAATATTATAAGAACGCTCCTTAGTTGATTGCAAGCTATGTTTATCCAAATAAGGCAAAACAGTCTCAGAACTTCCTCCTTTATTCTTTCATGAAATGCATTGTGATCTTCATTGCTGCTCATGACATACCAGGGGAGCCGATGAAAAATGGTGATTGCCATTGATGTTGGCACGGCTATGGTGGCTTGTGGTTTAAGTAACAAAAATCGGGGTCAGGTGTGGGTTTTTTGGTTGTTTCCGGTTAAAAGCATGATTCCAGGTTGTCCTCGTCCTGGTTTGAAGCCGCTGCCGTTTGGTTCTGCGGCACGTTTAAGTTTTAATCTTAGCAATTAGATTAATCCTACTGTACTCTATTCTTTTTTACGAGTCTGTGCTCTATTCTTTTACTAATATGTATTCATTCTTGCAGGAGAGAGCTGGAGAGGATTCCGACTTGAACAAAACTCGACTCCAGTAAGCGACTTTCCCTCAGGGTCAGTTTCCATACAACTATTATTCAAGTCCGCCACAACCCATATAGCCTTTGAATTGGAAGTTAATACAAGTTCTTCTATGTTTGTTGAGACTACATTTGGGAAAGCATTCATTTTTGCAGTGCCAACAAATTGCTTTCTCTTTAGTCAAAGACTGTCCAGAGACTGACTGATAAGGTGCCCATAAGGCAGCCAACAACAACTCTGGTTAAAAAGGACTTGGCATTTAATTTCCAGAATCACTTCCAATTAGTTCAACTGGAAATTAAATGTGATGCTACTGAAAATAAGAGCACTTTTCTGAATCTGTAGAATAGCATTCCTTTCCGTATTCGAGAAATCAAATCGATCCAAGGTATAGAGCATGCTTTGCTTTTGGAATAAAATAGCATACTCTTCAAGTCAATATCATTTTGCTTACTTAACATTATCAAGCTTACCAGTAATCCGTGCAGGAGCAGAATCCATCCTTAAAATGATGAAACCTCGAGGTATCTCTAACTATGATTTCTCTTCCTTCTATAGCTGAGATGTACTTGGTTGCAGAATGGCAATCTCCACAAACTCTCAAGTTTTTGAATACCCGGATTGGAACCCCTAATGGTACCTTAAGAAGTCCAAATGCAATTGCCAGTTTCTCACTATGCCATAAAAGAAGCTGTTCTTTCAGCTCCTCTCCCACATCATGCAATGCAAATTCAAGATCTGGCACATAACCAGCTAATTTCATTTTCTTCTCCAAGTCATTTAGCTTCGCATGTATAGAAGCCAATTCAGGATGCAATCTGTCGCTTGATCTAAACTCATGCACCACACTGTTTATTTCAATCCAACTATATCCCGGTGTCTTGACAACATTATTTTCTTTCATTGATCTTCGGATCTTAGCAACATGCTCCCATCTATTTTGTGATGCATAAACATTAGCCAATTGAACATATCCAGTTGCAATAGTTGGATCAAGCTCAAGCAAATTTTTGGCAGCAAACTCAGCCAAGTGCAAGTTTTTATGTATCCTACAAGCACCCAAAAGTGTTCCATAAATGGCAGGATGGGGCCTAAACGGCATACTTTTTATCAAATCTACAGCCTTAGCTAGCTGTCCAGCTCGACCAAGAAGGTCAACCATGCATGCATAGTGCTCTGGTTTAGTTTCAATTCCATAATCTCTTACCATTGTGTTAAAATATTGGACCCCAAGATCCACCAGTCCTGCGTGGTTACAAGCCAACAATACTGCAACAAAAGTAATCCAATCTGGCTTCATGCCTTCATTTTTCATCTCATCAAACAAATGAAGAGCTTTTTCACCAGCCCCATGTTGGGCATAGCCAGAAATCATTGCATTCCAGCACACTACATCTTTTCGGGAAATCTTAACGAATAAATCCCAGGCGTCCTTTAGATCCCCACACTTGGAATACATACTAACCAATGAAGTCCCAGCAGTCGTATCACTACTCAATGGAGACTTACAAACTAACTGATGAACTTGCTTACCCAGCTGCAATGCTGATAAATTACTACAACCCAACAAGACACTGGTCAAAGTCAAAGCATTAGGCTTAACTCCAGTTTCTAACATTATCCTGAATAGCCTTAACCCATCCTCTGCCCTCCCATTCTCAACATACCCAGCAATCATAGAATTCCATGTTACCAATGTCCTCATTGTCATTTCTCCAAACAATCTTTCTGCCAGTTCAACCCTCCCAAACTTCATGTACCCAGTGATCATGGCAGTCCACGTGACCACACTCCTCACATCCGCAGCATAAAAACACGCCACAGCAGAATCCAAATCCCCACATGCCACATATCCAGACACCATGGCACTCCAAGACACGCAGTTTTTCACTGGCATCACCGAGAACAACCTCTGAGCCTCACCCATGAGTCCAACCTGCGCATAACCTGAAATCATAGTGTTCCACGAAGCAACATCCTTCACGGGCATGCTGTCAAAGAAGCAACGGGCATCATGGACACCAAAATGATGCCAATGACCCGCTAACATGATGTTATAGGACACAACGTTGGGTTGAGGAATTTTCTCAAACAGCTGGCGAGCGTGTTCGAAGTTGCCGACTTTCTTGGCGTAGGCAGCGAGGATGGAATTCCACGTGACAGTAGACTTTACTTTCATGTTTTCAAACACACGAACAGCGGAATCTAAGTCACCGCATCGAACGTAGCTTGTGATGAGCTTGTTAGATGCAATGATGTTGTTATCATTAAGCTCGCGTTGATGGGAGTGTGTGGACACATGCTGGTGACTTAGGGTGGCAAAAGTGAGGTTTTGGTGTTTGCTTAGTGCTGCAAAGGACAAGGATGACAAAGAATTTCGCTTCCTCGTCCTTAATAAACGTAAATGAAACATGTATCAAAGCTGCACTATGTCTCACTCTTTTGTTTCAGGTTCACATGAACATGGTTGGGATGTCTCATCAATCATCTCTCACACTTATGAGAGAGAAAAAAAAAAAAAAAAAAAAAAGAAAAATTTCCGTTGCCGGGACTTGAACCCGGGTCTTTCGGGTGAGAGCCGAATATCCTAACCAACTAGACTACAACGGATTTGCTGAATTATGTTAAATGATATAATATATACCTTAAACAATAACACATCAATGAGAAAATAAAAAATGCCAAATATTCCGTTGCCTGGACTTGAACCCGGGTCTTTCGGGTGAGAGCCGAATATCCTGACCAACTAGACTACAACGGATTTATTGATCAAATAATAAATTATTACATAATTGTATTATCAGGAAAAATATAATGAATAGACAAAGATTTATTTTGCCGGGACTAAAATCCGGATTTTTGGAGTGAAAGCTGAATGACCAAGTACATTACAACGGCTTTGTTGAGATGTAAACCTCATATTAAGAAATTTTGATGGTGAATTAAGTTCTCAGTGCACTTAAATTTTGTGTTGAATAATTACATATTAGATTTTAAACAATCTAATATATTTTAAAATTTTGTGTAAAATAAATTATTTTAAAATATGTTCGTGAATTAATTTTACAAATTAAAACATAAAATAAAAAAATGATTACACTTATTTTTTAAAATGGGAAAACTAAATTGTAAATGGAAAATCAAAACACATATATTTTTTTTAAAAGTATAGGTTAACCTTATTTTCCGTACATCTGCAATGAAAAGTTAAAAGCTGAATTAATATGTAAATAATTCAACTATTTATTGAATCTTATAATTTCATATTCAACTATATTGGTTAATATATAATTAAGGAAAACCAAGTGAGAAAAGTGTAAATCTTGTTCAACTTATGTCAGCTCAAAAGTTTCTTGTTTTAGGGTGTTTTGGTGTTGTTTTTTCTTTTTAGTGGATACAACAGCACTTTATTTGGTTTTGTTGCTATTATTAGGCTATTGGATGTAGTATTTTCTTTTTTTTAACCCTTGCTGACTCGAAAGGTTGAAACTGGTGGGGACTGATGTCATTTGGATTTATCCATTTCTTTTCAAATTGATCTGATTAGCACATGTTAAACTCAACTTATTTAACAGACGTGTTAAGCTACGACTCCAAGTTTTTTTTCTTCTATTAGTATTTAAAATTAAACATGAAAATCGTGGGTTAATTATTTGGAAAAGGTTGCTCTACTACACATTGTTTGTTTATGTTGTATTTCATAAATTGAGTCCGGACGAATGATTATAGACAGACATTATTGACTTCGATAACAAAAAATTATAAAAGAAAAAATGATGTCTTTGATCGAGGGATTACAATTGATGATAATTATTGAGTTAAGATTGTGTGTAATCTTATATGTTGCATGGCATGAGAAAGAAGGATTGCAATTCAATTATTTCAATTTGGATTCACGTAAACCAGCAATATGAGTAATGTATTGGAGGATCCGACAGACGAGTATCCCCATATGGTAAATGAGTAGTGATGAGACCGGACAGTCATATAGGATAAGCGAATTTTCAATTGATTAAGATAAAACATTGATTAGTTAGTTAAGTATTGATTAAGGTCTTACTATAAATACAGGTCAAAGTAAGAGGTAAACACTCTCATTAATTATATATTTATTACAATACTTAGATTACCGAACGAACTATTACTGACTTTAACATCCAAGAACATTTGGTAAGTACATCTCTAGTCGGTGGACAAAGGATTAGAGAACAGGATAGTGACCAAATGAGACTTAGAAAAATTGTGTAAGACTTAAATAATTCGATCCTATATCAAAACAAGTAATTTGTATTTAATTTCTAAACGATTATAATTTAATTATTTAAAATTTGTGGGGAGGTAGAAAAAATATAGTGGAACCACACTAAGTTTTGTTTCTTGGTGTTCTATATTTCATTTTAAAAATGACGATAATGAGATTTATATTTAAGATCCTATATAATTTGTCAAAATCTTCAATCATTATGCCAAACTAGTGAGTTATCTTTGTACCATTTTTACTTGTTAACATTAATAGCAGTTTATAACCAGCATGAAGATAGTGGGAATCGCCAAATTTGAGCACTACAAAAATACACGGAATTATCGACGAAATTTGACCGACGAATTTATTTTCGTCGGTAAATGTGCATTACCGACGGAATTTACCGACGGATATAAATAAATGTATTTACCGACGGATACTATCATTCGATTATTATTTACGGCGAAAATCCGTCGGTAAGTCTTTCGGTAATGAATCTTGTCGTTATCGAAGACTAAAATCCGTCGGTAAGTCTTTCGGTAATGTATATTATAATTATCGACGGACAAAAACTCTCGGTAAATCCTTCGGAAATTACCGAAGGCCTACATCCGTCGGTACATCCGTCGGTAATACATATTGTAGTTACCGAGGAATTTTAGTCGTAGGTAAATCCGTCGGTAATTATCGAAGGTCTAAATCCGTCAGTAAATCCGTCGATAAAAAGAGCGGCAAAATTCCCGCCCATTTTTTTCTCTCTTTACGCGAAGAACATTACAATTTCTATTTCACCACTGAGTATCTTCACAAATGAATATCTGCAACGTAGAGCACTTTTCACACATTCTCTACAACCATTTTTCTCCCTCGTGCAACCATTTTCCCACACTGCCACCGTTGTCGTTGAAGAGGTCCACCGCTGCTGTGGGAGAGCGTCACCACTGTCGTTGGAGAGTGCCACCGCTACCATTGGAGACCACCACTTCTGCCATAGGAGACCACCACCGCTGAATGGGAGAACACCACCGTTGCCATGGAAGAATACAACTGCTGCCATGGGAGAACACCACCACTACCATGGGAGAACACCACTGCTGCCATGGGAGAACCCCACCACTGCCATGGGAGAACACCACCGTGCATGGGAGAGAATACAAGTACAGCCATGGGAGAACTAATTAGGGATTTTTCCCAATTTTAGGGTTTCTAAAACAATTAGAGAACCTAAGTTTAGGTTTTGATTTTGGCTTTGAAATGAATTGGATTGTTGTTTTGGTGTAGAAATGAAGAAAGTTTGATAAAAAGATTTAAAATCTGAGGAAAAGGAAGAAGGGGAAAGAGGAAGAAGATGAACCAGATCGGGATATTTACCGACAGACGTATCGACGGATTTGTCCTTCGGTAATTACCGACGGTACCGAAGGATTCATGTGACCATTACCGACGGAGTTTTCCTTCGGTAATTACTGACGGTCATAATTTTCCGTCGGTAAACATTACCGACAACGTTATTATCGACGGAGTTATGACCGTCGGTAATCCATCGGAAAAATGTCATTACCGACAGATTATGGACATTTCCGACAGATTTTGACCGTCGGTAATTTCATGTATTATTGTAGTGGAGGTTGCACATTGCAATTGTTTAAAATGATTTTTTATTAACATAATGTTATCATGGCTGAATAAGATAATAGAAGTAGTAATTTCAGTAATGATGACTTTAAGGATTTTTTTTTAATGCTCCTTGTGTATTTAATAAATTATTTCATACATTTTAGCAATGTGGAGTTCATGATGAAATTCTTAAAACTGGTAGAATAAAATTTAAATTACAAGATATAGTGTCCACATGTTTGGTGAGGTATCGTGTGTTCTTTAAGATTTAAAAAAGTTATCACTGAATATATCAAGGACTTAATTTTATAGTGTGATAATATTTATTTGTATATTATAAATGGATTTTATTTTTAATTGATACGAAAATTTTAATATATCACAAGTATAAGATTAAATATTAATAGATAATTTAATAATAATTAAAATAAATAAATCTCGTTAAGATAAACTCAAAAATTCGTATTATATATTTGATGAAAGTTAAGTTGCGATTAAAGTCTAAATTGAAAGAGTGATCAAAGAATTTATTTAAAAATTTTGTATGCACTAAAATGCTATAAATTAATATATTTAAATATTATTTATTAATTTAGTGGTTATAATTTTATTTTATTTTGTTATATAAAAATAAAACGATTGAATATATGTTTATTATACCATATTATTAGGTGATATGATGAATGTACTTTCAGTATGAATTTGTCAATATGTACCTCTATTGTATTTATAGCTTCATCATAATTTAAAGAGCTATCTTATCTTATAAAATGATAGATAACGTAAACTTTGAAATTGGATTAGGTTCTAATGTATAACTATTGGTCTGGATCGTTATCTTATTATTATTATTATTATTATTATTATTATTATTATTATTATTATTATTATTATTATTATTATTATTATTATTATTATATAGATACTTTAATAAATATATATCATTATTAGTTATATTTCGTTTTTTCCTTTTTTTTTATCACGTACATTATAATTTTTTTCACAGTTGTCATTGTTATATTTTAAATACTATAATCGCACAAAAATACTTATAACTTAAATAAAAGGTGATGATAATAGATACTTTTCTTAATGTTAATCGATTTTATCATTACATCTGATATATTTTTATTAATGTAGAACTTTTGTATATTCATATTTATTTATTAATTTTTTTGTCCAATGCTATAATTACATTTTGTGGTATTAATTAATATCAACAATCTCCAAGTCATCGTCGTAATTTGCAATCACATATTAACCTGAAATATGTTTATAAATCTAAAAGCAACCTAATTTGAAATTATATATTAAATTGCATCCAAATTCATTAATAATATTATATAATTATCACTATTAGAATTAATTATCGATTTGTTTACTATAATATGTCCATTCTCTTATATATTTTTGCAACACAATATTGTGGGATTGATGTTTCAAAGTTCTTTTTCTTTTTATTTCTTATATGTCAACATTTCTTTTTTACATGTCTTCTCTTTCCACAATGGTAGTATTTAAGATACTTTATTTGAGAATTTGATTTACCATAAAGTTGACTCCCACTAAATCTACATTTTGTAGATTTATCTCATTATCATCAAAATTCTTATTTCCTTTAAACTTTTCACCTTATCTATTTTATTTATTTTTAGATTCTTCTTTAGTAACATTATCTGAGTGTAGGTGTTCATCAATGTTGTATTTAGTTATATTGATGACGAGTTGATTACACAAATCAAGCAAAATTTGAAGTAGAAGTTTCTCACGTTCATTTTTAACTATGTTGTAATTTGTCCCTAAAACTTGGACAAACACCATATTTAAATTGTTGATATGGTTTTTTATTGTCGTTATTCAAATAGTGTAGAGTTTGTCTTCATGAATATTTTTTTTTATAAAGTAACTTAATCTTATACAATTTAATAAGAACATCACAATCTTATTTAGTGTTATCTTCTCTACAATATTACGTTAACTCGTATCTACTATTATGATAAGTGTAAATTTATAATAGCATTTCTTTTTACCTTTGGTCCATCTTTATCTTCAATGTCCAAAGGTCTTTATCCAATTGCATCTGCACATTTATTTTTTCTCAAAATGGTCTTTATCTTTAGTTTTCAATGAGAAATAATTATTCTCATTTTCATCCCATAACTTTAAAATCAACTTATACATTTTTCACAATCCATAATACTTTATCTACTAAATAAAAATGGACCATGAACCACTTCACCAGATAATTAAAGATGTGGATCATTAACGAACGAGCTTAAATTTTTTTAGTCAAAACTTTCTTAATCATGTACTTTCACACCATCAAATTATATCTCGTAACATGAAATTATTTTAATCACAATAGCATTAAAATATAATAATAAACCAAGCTAATAATAACACAAGTATTTGCATCTAAAATAATAAAAAAGAAAACAACCTAAACAATAATATAATTTTATTGAAAAAAGAAAAATACATACCCTTCATCCTATCTAAATAAAAAACAATAAAACATATATTGTAAATAGGGAAAACAACTATAAGAATAACTTTAAAAAGAAAAACAAATTTTTTCTCTTTTTTTTTTTCTCAAAATACTAAAGCAAGAATAAGAAAAGTGTTGAGATTTTGAGTTATTTCCAGATAAACTTCGTTTTGTCATATTATATTATTTTATTGTTACATCATTATCTTATTTCTTCTCACCTTTTCATTTTTCTTTCTTTCTTCTTTATTGTTAGTATTTAATTTCATTAATTTTAATGGCTTTAATACTTTTTATTTTGACTCTATCATTATAATTTTGTCTCTTATCTTTGTTTCTTTGTATTATAAAATGATATTTTAATAATAGTAGTAATAATAATAATAATAATAATAATAATTTATTATTAAATTACGATAATTATGTACTATTTATACTCTAAAGAAAGTTAGAATATTAAATTTACGCTAACCTATCATTTATTTTATTCATTTCTAAAAAAGAAAATATAAAATAGTTACGACTGAAAACATGTTCATAGTCAAATACACAACAACCACACCTGACCACCATCTACTTCCATGGTCGACAGCTTTACTTCATCACAGTCCACAATTCCCACACATAGATCTTTACAAGGAGTTCAGCTCTTAGATCCAAAACGAGGAAAAAAGAAAGAAAGAAAAAGGATAAAAAGATAAATAAAGCTAAATTCTTCTAAGTCCTACCTTTTTGTAACAGTTAAAAATATCTTCCTTTTTAATTTTATTTTAAGTTTGAAAATTATATTTATTTTCCAGAATAGCAGAATACATTAGTTTTGAATAAAATTATGTGGAGTGTGGAACAGGTAAATTAGAAGCAGGAATAAATAATATAGGATTTATTGGAAGTATCTGTGTAGTGAGGATGAATCCGGCGTCAACGAAATTGGTAGAATATGTAAGGTTTGTAGCACCGGCCAATATAGTTTGAAGTTGTACAAGTCTAGTTCACACTTGAGTGTACTTGACATGGTTTTTTGGTTCTTTTTCCCTCAGTTACGCCCATGTAAGTGTCACAGCACTAAGTGTTTAGAAGTAAAATTCCTAAATATGCAAATTAGATTGGTCGGTTCCGACAGGAATGTTGTATGAAGTTTGGTATAAAGAAGAAGAGGTATAATTGTTGTATTCACATTTATAATTGAAATGAATTCAGGAAGGACTGGGCAAACAACCAGAGATAGAAAATGAACCCTGTCTTTCAAGGTTAAGACTCAAGGCCTTAGCCTTGCTGGTATAAAGTTTTTTTACATTGCCACCCTGATACTGCATTAACTTAGTCAAGCTTCTCTTCGCATTCGCTCTAAAAGGACAATTCGAAGCCAAAAACCCATCAACAAGGTGCAGGTAAGCCTCCAAGTCATGACAGCATGCCATGTCAGCATCCGGCTTCAGATACGGCGACATCTTCGTCTCCACGCGCAGCTCTGTCCCCATATGCGAGTACTCATCCACCACCATATTCAGTACCCCACCCACCTTCGACCTTCTAAGTTTCTTCTCAACCTCCTCACTCACTAACATCCCAGGAACCCTCGTTATCACATCTTGGGAATTCACAATTCTCAGCACTTTCACCTTTTGCCCTGTCAGTTTCTCTCCAAATGCCCTGTTACCCACCCTCGGCCCACCAAACGAAAAAACAGCCACGGGTGCCACCTCACCGGCGCACGCGCTTACGTCATCGGCCACTAACAGAGCCAGTGCGGCACCTAAACTATGTCCCGTGATTGTAATGCTCAGTGTTTCCCCTTTGTAAACTTCCATTAACCTCTTCACCTCTTCGATCACCGATTCCGCCAAGCTACCCACCTGGCTCCCTCTCGTTTTATAAAGGCTCAAAAACCCGCACTCCACTTTTGCCTTTGCCTTCTCCTCCGCCTCCCCTTCGGAAATGTTTATCATCTGGGCCCGCATGTTCTCGGCCCACTCCAGACACGTCGCGGTGCCGCGCAGGGAGATCACGATATCCCGCCTACCTAAACGCGCAATCTCTCTCCTGTCATCGCAAACTGCCACGAACCCGACCCAGCTTGACCGCTGGGTCATCCACCCGAGATCCGGGGCCACCTCGTCCACCCATTTCGGTAACCCGATTGATGACGTGGCGTATAGGGATTTTGTTACCCTGTAGGATCTGTCGGGTAAGACCATGTGGCGCGGGAGGGGTGGCTCCTCTGCTGACATGGCAGGGTTGGAGTGGAAGGAGTGGTACGCCGCTTGCACGAACTCTCCGTAGCGCACCACTTCTCGCCGGAGATTCTCGTCCAGAGGATCTAGCATGCCTTTCCAGTCGTGGCTGCCGTGGTACTCTCTCCACCGGCTGCCGAGGACGTTTCGCGGGGAGTACTCCGCTGTCTTGGAGAGCAGCCGCTGGAGGCGGTTGAGGTGGCGCGGCGACATTTCCTCGGTGGCTTTCATGTCCGGCCAGAGACGGGCCAGGTTGAGGCTTTCCAGAATGTTCTTTCCTTTCTTCTCCACTGCTGTCGCTGTCTTGTTATCGGTGCTTTGAATTGCGACTTGTTCTTGCTGGTGCGGTGGTGGGTTGTTGATTTGAGCTGGCGATTGCTTGTGGAGGAACTTGTCGAGGTTTGATAGGTGGAAGCGCGTGGAGTCGGTGGAGGTGAGCGGTTTGACGTGCTGAGGAGAAGAAGAGGTGGTTGGGAGTGGGGTGGTGGAAGAAGGGTTGAGGGGAGAGGCACGGCAGCGGAAACTGGCGCGTCTTGTCTGGAACATGTGAAGGTTGTGTGCGGGTATGGTGGAGCTGATCTGCATCATGGTTAATAAGGGATTTTGAGATTGTTGAAAGAAGAGACAGCGTCAATTCAACCGAATTCCCAACACGAAACCAACTATCACTGGAGGGAACAAGAGAGGTATTTAAAGAATTGATGTTTGGGTTTTGCCATCGCTTTTCGTCAAATATTACGGAAAGAACCTAGGATTTCTACCATGTCACTTTTGGGGCATATGGAAAGTTAAAGCTACACATAATAAAGTACTGCTATTCAATAAAGCCTTCTAAATAGAGATCCTAACTTTTTCTTATCTCTTTTCACTTTATCATTATTTTGTTTCGGAACAACTAATAAATAAACGAAATATATAAATTTAAAATAATTTCAATTGCATGTTTTGTCAAACTTACAATGGATGCAAGTTTCAAATAGTTTATTTATAATACGTTATTTTATTATTAACGATAGCTTATTTATATATCTTTAATATATTATATGAAATATATTTTGACATATTTATAGGTAATATTCTATTATATAATAATTTATTGTTAAATATTATTATATTTTTATAATATTATGATATAATAATTCATCATATATTATTTATAAGATATTATGATGTAAAAATTAATTATTTAAAATATTTTAAAATACTATAATATAATAAATGATAATATCGTATTTTAAGATATAATATTTGACATTTTTAAATAATATAATTTGTCTAAAAAAGTTTATATCTACAATATATTCATCACGGAAAGTGTTGTGTACAAAATTAATTGAACTATGAATTAATTGCATTGTATTAAATAAAAATTTTGAATTCTATCATTTTATAGTTAATTATAAGAAATTAAATTTCTAAAGTTATGATTTAGTTGATTACATATTAACTTAAAGTTAATTTCTTTTATACTTTTTATTTATTTGAGAGATTTTGAAGATGTATTTAGTTTGGTTATTCGAGAAAATTTAATTAATTTTTGGCAGAGATAACTAGCTTAATTTAGTCAATTTTTGATAAGAGTCGATTTAGTCGAATTTGATTGAAATCAACTTAATTGAGTTTCGTTCGTCCCTGACTTAGTTGAATTTCGTTAATTTTCAGTCTAGATTGATGTAGTCAAATTTGATTGATTTTTGGTCAAAATCATCTTGATCGTCGAATTTTGCTAATTTTCAACCAGAGACTCAGTTAAATTCGGCTTATTTCTATCAGGGCCAACTCAACTAAGTTTTGATTGATTTTCAGTTTGGGTCAATTTGGCCAAATTTGGGCAAATTTTGGTTAAGACCGATTAGACCGAGTTTCGGTTGTGGTTGTTCCAACCGAATTCAAGTGATTTTGAATCGGGGATGACTAACCGAATTTCGGTTGAGATTGACTTGATTGAGTTTCCTATGTGGCTTCCCAGCCTAATTCAGTCAATTTTAGATCAGGACTAACTCAAGTGAGTTTCAATCTTTACCCATTTCGATCAAATAAAGAAAAATATTTTCTATTTCCTTACTTAATTTTGACTTTTTTCAAGGTTTTTAAATAATAATTTGATTATGTTTATTAGAACAAAAAATAGTTTACTTCAGTTCGTCGAAACTAATTTTTAAGTTTAGTTTAAGTAAACTATTTTTTGGTATAGTGTATTAAAAATTCAGTGTAGATTAATTAATTTTATTTTCTCTTAACACAAACTGTGGTCAGAACAAACACGATTAAATTTCAGTGGTGGTTGACTTGGTCGAATTCGAAAAATTTTTAATCGAAGCCTACTCGACTAAATTTTGATCACTATTGACTCGATCAATTTTCAAAAGTGATTATTCTTATTGAATTTGATTGACTTTTAACGGGATCAACTCGATTAAATTTTATTTACTTTCAATCAAATCTAACTTGATAAGTGACCGTTTAAATTGAATTCGACCAATTTTTTTTGGGAAAGCCACTCTACCTACTTGTGTTATGTTTGAAAGTAAAAAAATAAATTTCAAGACAATTTAGTACAATCCAATTGATAGAATACAAAAATAATTTAATTTACTTTGTCTAAACTATGTTCAGACCATTTTAGACAAACTTATTGTGGCTCAATGCGTAAGTTCATAAATTTAACTATAAATCTCAATTTTCATATTCTCAGTACTTATGTCAATGTATAAATCATCACTTTCTTACTGATTTTAAGTATCAGAAAAAAATAAAATTGCAGGTAAATCTTTATCTCTTATCACACTTCAAGCTCCCGTACTAACCGACAATAGTTCGAGAACAAAGACTTTGCCTCATCATTGAGAAAATCCCGTAAAAACAGATTGTAAAATATTTTTTATTAAATGTTTATAAAGAAATATTTATATTAATAACATACTTAAATTACTAATAAATGATAAATAATTATTTGTGTTTATAAAATCTGAGTTGATTTAAAATAGCCAATTTATAAAATCTTTGCCTTAATTATTTTCAGGTTACGATATCCTTAAATAAAAGAGAGGTTGAAAGTATGATACGCTTATTTTATCTGTTGAGTCCTCGTCTCACTACTAAGTTATTACATGATTGATTCTATGGAAATTTAATCCTTGGTTGATATCTCCAAAAAATACGTGAGACAATAAGTCTCACATAAGTGAAAATTTATCAATTATATCTTCTTAGGAGATTATTTTAATGTTAGAAAAGGAGTTAATATTTTCTTAGAAAATTATTTCAAAGTCTTCTTTTCTGTCCTATATTTTAGTGCTTAATAGAAAACTTAAGAGAAATAATTCTCTTTCTATTTATTTTTTATATTTTTAAGAGATAATATTACTATTTTAGGCTTAAAACTAAAAAAAAATGTATATAATTTCCTTTCTTCTAATAAAATTACATTTTTTTTGTCTACAATAAATATTGGAAAAAGTGTCTTTAAGAACATTTTTTTAATAACTTTTTAACAATGGATAGTACCAGTTTGTGATTCATCCGTTTTAAATATTTTTTAAACATAAATTCAAATAAATTAATAAAATAATGACATGTATCCTATTATTATAAAAGTTGTAAAAAATTGTTGTCAAAATATCATCGTGGATAAATATTTCATGCTGTGATGAAAAGATGTGACATTAAATTATTCAGCAAAAGAGGGAAATGTGTAAATGGCAGTATCGTTTCACACAATAATAGAACTCTGATCTGCTCCAGCCAAATCATCCCTGGAGCCAGAATCTCATTCTTTCATTGGCCATTGTAGAACAATGAAAAAAGGGAAAAAAAATAATGAATATGATTGTAATTTTAGCTGTAAAGAAAAACTTGATGGAAAGAGCTGTAATTTTAGCCATTGACGTCAACTTTGCAAGCACTACACTTTGCAGACACCCATGCATGCTTTCCACCGCACTGCAGACAACACCACATTACAAAACTTTATCAAGATCTGTTTCTGAAGCTTCCTGCTTCCATTTTCAGAGATTGCTCACTGATTTCAATTTTTTCCAATTACTTATATTGTTTTTAATGAAACACTGTTTCAACTATATTAATCTACTTTTTCTTTTTAATTTTCATGACTAGCCAAGAGTAGTAAAAAAATTTAAATGCGTCAAAGTAAAAAATGCAGAATTCATAATCTTATTCATAGAATTACAGATGTTGATATTTAATGAACTTAATAGAGGTAATTAAATTAAGACATTAAAGTTGGAAAGGAAAGAAATGGCATCCATGGTCATGTTCTACAAAGTTCTGCTACCTATGCTTAACGGTGTCACTCGGATTTAGGCGAAATTGATGATTCGTCCGTTGGAAAATCACATGTCAACAAAAGCATTTTCTTGGAAATACGTGGTTTGAGTTTGACTTTTCGTATCACGCCAACCACTTCTACTACTGTTGTGTAATTCTTTTGCTTGTTGTCAACTTCGCGTACGGTTGTTATACATTTTATTTTTTCCTTTCGGAAACACTAAGATTATTAAACAATGATACGATATAGATAGTTGTTGAGGTCATATTTGTCTATAGGAATGTATGCGTGTGACATATTCAATTTTCATAGCCTCTGGTTGTTAAACTTATACGAAATATATATAATATTTTCCAATTCACAGTTGATATATAAATATTTTTTTTGCATGTGTGAAAATTTGAAACTTTTTAAAGTCAAAACATGTTACTTGTCTTATGAAAATCAGACCGTCCCAATATAAATTTTGTCACCTTTTCTCCAAACCTTTTTAATTCATAGCAGGTTAGGGAGTGCAGTAATACGTGTTTAATTTGTGTGTTGATCATTTCAAGTTTCAAGGGCGAAAAATAGAAAAAATGTTTGAACATTGAATGTACGAAAGACATATATCTAGTTTTAGACATGAATTTGTAGCAAAGGCAATACGATATAATGTTGTTGTTGGTCAACCAGGCCTCAAATATTACACATTTCTGACGTACGTAGTTTAATAAGTTGTTTGTGATGAAGTATGAATAAAAATTCAAAAGTTTTAACGAGTCTGTCTCAGCTTTTTCTATAGCTAAGCACACACATCATCTTTGTTCGTTGCTAGGAAATGGGAGAGATGTTAGTTTCAGTGGAATTTTAGTCACAAATACTTTTTGTTTTCAGAATTCTAGTCAGATATTGGTTACTCTTACTTTTCATATAATATCGTCTACGTTTGAAACTGCACCTAGGAAATTATTAAAAACTTTATTTTACTTATTTCATAATAAGTTTTGAACCATTTATCATAATAAATAATAATTTTCCTCGGATATTTAATCTCCAATTTCGTTGATATACAAATTTATACTATTTATTGTCAATAAATCTATCTTCAAAATATTTCTTTCTTATAAAGATAATAATCATCCTTCATTTATTTGAGACAGATATAAGATTATTTTGAATTATATATATTTTTTATAAATGTCTCTTGAATATGTGTAACACTATTCATTTAATTTTTAAGGGAATAAAAATATTATTTAATTGTTTAACATGTAAAAAATTCAAATCCATTTATAATATCATAATGATAAAATATTCTTTATTTTCTTTTAGTTGACCCCTTAAATTATATTTTAATAATAAAAGTATTCCATAAAACTTAATGCTAGAATACAGAACTTTTTATTAAAAAGTTAAAATAAGAATTATGTTCTCTAAATAGTGTCCCATATGAATATTATGTTTCCCATTAAAAATTTAACATAATTTCATTAATTTAAGATATTTTTATTACTTTTACAATCTTTACGACCACGTAGTGTCTTAGAAATTTCTAAATAAATTTGGTTAGTGTGTTTGAAAACTGTATCAGATTTCTTTTTACTTTCTTTCCGATGCATATAAAGAACTGAAGACTTTTCATTCACACATTCAGTTGAATTTAAGTAATCCATTTTATCTATATTCATCATGGTTTTAAATTGTTTTCTTTTTCGTTATTGTGTTTATTCCATTTTATAATTGTTTCAATAAAATAAATATTTATGTAGAAAAGAATCTCGAGAATCTGTTTAAGCTTTAGCGTTACATTTTGTTAATTATTCTAATATTTATAAAAAATATTAAATATAAATGAATTGATATTTTATAAATAAAAAAAAATAGTTTTTATCTCTAAGAAATAAGAAAAATACATAAACAGATCTATTGTGTGTATTTGTCTTATTATAGCACAATACGTGATAATTATTAACAAGAATAAATCTTTATCCATTTAATTTCAATTCATCGAAGAAAAATAGTGCAGCTTAACTAAGGAAAAGAGTAAAAATATAAATGAAAAAAAACAATTAAAATTACCATTAAAGTATTACAAACCTTGGTCACTAATTTTTGAACTGAAACTCTTTATTTACAATAATTTTTTAGTTATTTAACTTTTCCAAAAAGTTTTAAAATCATCTTTGGGACATGCTTGTCTCCAAATGCAAACAAAGGAAACATTAATAATTGGGGGCTTTCCACTAATAACGTGCTTAATGCTGATTATAATCCCACTACATCACATATGCCTCCAACTTTATTAATTATATCTTTGGGAATTTTGTAAATTTTGATACAACAATTTACTCTTCGCTATTGAATAAAAATAAATGTTAAATAACTTAATTATATAAGAATAATTTTAAAACAGTAGAAAATTGTTTCGTCTTTGGATAATGGAAATTAGGGAACATACAGCCATAATTTCCTTTTACATGCGGGAAAGTGCAGATTTTTGAGAAAGTTGGTGGAAAGTAACACTACCACACTACTGCATGCAACTCATATCTCTTAGCCAACAAAAAATTCCACTCTTCAGTATCAAATATTTTCAATTAACACAAAAATCCTTTTCAAACCAAATAAAGCTGTAGATACTAATTAAAGTAACTAAGAAATTGTAAATATTTTTAGTTTTACCTTTATGTTTGATTTAAGTTAATTTGGTATTTGTTATCTTAAATATTTATATTTTACTTTAAAACTACTCAATACAAAAACTCTTCAGATTTCCATTAGTTGTATGGTATAGTAGGTAACACAGTCATAGTATTCTGTTTTATATATAATAAATGCTGCATGTGTTTACATGAATATACGATGTAGTATGAACTCGACAATGGAAATAAATTTTGAACACAAAAAAATAGACATGTGGCATCATTCGTACAATAACATAAACGCGGAATGTACGTATGTTGTTATGTTAAAGCTCAATTATCATACGAATAAAACTTAATTTATTTTTATGTATAGTGTATATTGTTCATCCAAGTAATTAATACATGATTATCTTCATCCAAAAAAATTATATAATAATCAAATTTAAATGAATTCTCAATGTGTAAATACCTAATTTAATATAAATACATCTTCTAAAATAAATACTGTAAGGACCCCATAATTTATAAGGCTATTGGGCCCTAGTAGGAGGCAGCAGACCCATCAGAATTAGAGCACTTGGCTTTAGGAGGGGTTCCTTTTTCAAATCAGATTTTCATTTTTCTCATTTTCCCTTCTCTCTCTGAAAAGGCTC
>NC_028357.1:30404904-30408824 GCF_000741045.1 Vigna radiata var. radiata
TAAATACCTTAAACACTCTTAACTGCTTTCTATTATCATCTATGATGACGTCTTAATTTATATATATGCATGACGTATATTATTGGGATGTCACATTTAGTGGTATCAGAGCAGTTTTGAGAACAGAAAATGTCTCGATAGAAGGAATGAGGGTGCACACTCGTGACTTTTACCAGAGATGATTTTCCTTTCTTAATTCTGAAGGTTTGGGGGTGAGAAAGAGTTAGGGTTCCAGTGTTGTTTCTGATATAAATTCTTGTCTTGTTCTTGCCTTTGTGGTAGTGTGCTATGCTTTATAGTGGTAGGGGAATACAGATTCAAGGACAACTTGACCTGTATACCTTCATTAGAATTGGTTTCAGCCTTGAGACAATTTCTTGTCTCGAAGATGAGGAATTGGAAGACCAGGGTTGAAATTTCATAAGTGGGGTGCAGATATTGGTGTTTTAAGTAAGGTTTTTGGATGAAGAAGTATTCAAGGACAAAGTTAGGAGATCAGATACTGTACGTTCTACAAGAAGAATTGAGTTCAAGAGACTAGAATAAGAGAAGCTTTGGGTAAGTATTGGTGTAACAAGATTTGAGAATCAGTTGGGTTCATCGCATCAATAACATGGGAGATCATAAGAAAGAAGAGTGTTAGTAAGCAACGAAGCAACAGTGGCTGAAGCTGGTAACATGCTTCGATGTATTGGCGACGTTGTAAATCTAAATGAGAAAGTAGTGGATGGTTGAAATTTGCGTTAAGGAAGGAAGAGGAATTTTATAGTGAACCAAGGGAAATCAATATTTAGAAAGGAATTAGTAGAAGGCAGAATTTCTAAGTTGAAAGTAATTGAAGTCTTTGAAGAAGAACGAAGTATTGTAAGGATCTTGAGTTTGATGGATAATGGGAAGGAGATACCCAAGTTTTCTCAACAAGTGGATAATTCAAAGTCAAGTTTAGAGCGATGTTTCAAGATTGGTAGTTCGCATAGAAGAAAGGTTGATCGTGGGCCGAGATGAAAGGTTTCAAGGGTTGACAAGAGAAGTATATCAGAATGCTAGTTTGGTGGGACAAGGTAAGGTTAGGAAATTAAGAGTGCGATGAGTGAGGAAATGGGAAGGAAGGTCTTGCAACCAATAAAAAGGAAGTATCTACAATATAAGTTGTTGAAGTGATTATCGAGATGATGTGAGAGTTGGGTAAGTTCAGGGATATGAAGCTGCAGATTAAGTTGAAGTCAGTTTTCATTATGTATGGTTTTGTGGTAATGTTGGATGACCAGTTGAGTTTGATCAAGAGAGAAGAAATTGTTGGATGTTGGGTTACAGAAGACAATGAGACTGTGAGATTCAGAGTAGGTCAGAGAGTTTGCTTGAGGATTGATGGTACTCTATGATGCAAAAGGTTCAAAGGCAAGCTTTGTGTTTCTGAGGTTTCGAGCTGAAGAGGTAAATTATTGAAGAAATTTTGAGGGTAAGTTGACAATGTGGATGTTTGTAGGGGTTCGATGAAGATTTCTAAAATGGTAGCAATTGACGAGGTGATCAGAGTGCTTAGGTTGGAGGTTTATGTGAAGTGATTTCTTTGTTGATTTGAAGTTTGACTTTATGAGAGAATGAGTCATTTATAAGCCTTACTCTAAGAGAGTTTTAGTCTTTTAGAGGTGTTTCTCATTTTGAGAGAAGGAAAACAATGGTGATGCATTAAGGGTGGATTAAGATATAGTTGAGAATTATTGTTATGTGAATCAAGAATGTTTGATAAATGCAAGTGAAGAAGACATGATGTTGTTCTTCATAAGTTTAGGGCGTGATCTCAAGGGAGGTTCGATTGCTTCCAAGCCGTTTCTAGAGGTTATGGTCTTCAAGAGAAGCTTTGCGTTTCAAGAAGAAATGTTATTGTGGTGGTACATCAGTTGTGGATCAAGTTAAATGTGAAGTCAAAGGGAGTTGTGAAAGTAAGAAGAGTTTAACGAGGATAAGCAAAGAAGAGAAGGAGAATCTTTATGGTGTAAGGGTTTTGGTTGGTGTTCTGCAACAAGTATGTGATTTTTTTATATAATTTGGAGAAGTGGAATTCACTTGGGAGTGGGGTCTTATGCACCACCAGTGTCAGTAACCTCTTTATGGGTGGTTCCTGTTGAAGTTGTGTAATGCAAGAGGAAGATGGAAGTTGGATTAGAGCAGTATTTTTGGACTCAGTGTAATCATAGGGAGAACTACAAGGTTGAAGAATATCAGAAGAGAATTAAAGAACAGGTTGGAACAATTTAGTATAAGTCTTGACAATCAGAAGTAATTTCGAGCATGGTCGTTTTGTAGAGTAGAAGAGCAGTGTTGAGGAAAATGGAATGACAAGGTTATCATGGAAGAAAAAAGTTACTGGGGTTTTGCAAAGTCAGGGATGTTTTGAAGAAGGTTCTTCAAGGGTGATCATCTTCGGGTTGCAATTGTCATGAAGAAAAGTGTTCTTTCAGTAAACTAGTGAACAAGGGAGTTTGAGGATCAGAGTAGCGCAGCGGATGTTAGTGGGCTTGTTCTTATCAGTACCAAGTGTATGTAAAGCGTTTTCAAGGTCAGGTGTGGGAGGTTATGTGAGATGAGCTTCTTTAAAACAATCGGGACGTCATTGTCTAAGGCATCAGTTGGGAGTGTTTGGTGATCTTCAAGAGTCAGAGGTGAGTTTAGGTATGGTGGAGATATGTATGAAGCAGAGAAGACAAGTGAGGCCTCAGTTTCAAGATGCAATGTCGACCTGGAAGTGGGAGAATAAATGGACGTTGAGCATGGGAAGAGGGTCAGTGGATGAAAGAAATGAACCGGGATAAGTTTCAAGTTGTAAGGTCAATATTGAGGTGAGCAAGCGTTAGTTGTGTGTGGAAACTGAAAGAAGATTCAAGTTATTAGCTTAGTAAGAATTGATTAAGAGTCGGTTGAAGAGTTTGAAGACTGGAGTCTGAAGTGAAGAGGCAAAGAGATTTCACTAGTGTAGTTGAAATACTATAACTAATGGGTTTCTCAAAATGGTTGAGACAGCGCAGTTTGGACAGTCCTAACTTAAAAGGTATCATAAGTTGGCATGGTACGGATTAGGCTAGTGATCTCAAGTAGAGGAAGCTACATAACTAAGTATGATTACAAGCTAGTAGATTAAGAAGTGAATATGGTTCATGTAAGAGATATAACGAAGTGAAGCTAGATTGCTCAAATTGGTTTCAACGTTGCAAAGGAGAAGAGTTTTACTTGGTAATGAGATGGTATAGTAGGAAACTATGCTCCTCAGTAGTGAAGATCAGAAAAGCAATGTGAAGCTCTCAGAATGGATGTGGATAAAGGTGATCCAAATATAGCAGTTGGTGGTTAACGTGACAATTGTGGTGATCAAGTCAAAGTTATGGTGGTTCTTGAAGGGAACAAAAGGAGGTAAATGAGTATCGGTCAAGGGTTAATTTGAAGTAAAGATTAATATAAGTCTTAGAAGAAATTTATAAGAAGTAGCGGAAGTTGGATGAGTGGTTATCAGTGTGGCAAACACAATGGGGTTGGTTGTGCGAAAGAAAGTTTCTTACTAGCCGAAGTTTAGGAGTTCATATTTTTCTTGAGAGTAATGGCTAAACCAATCTACACTATGGAACACTAGAGCATTTTAACACAGAGGCAAGGTCGTTGCGGAGTAGTATCTTAGTCAAAATAGGTGATTGCATTAGAGGATGTGATCAGAGTAGGTTGTTCCTTCTCCCCGGTAAGTTTTAATTTTCGAGGCCGAAAATTTTCTTGTAGGGGAGAATGTAAGGACCCCATAATTTATAAGGCTATTGGGCCCTAGTAGGAGACAGCAGGCCCATCAGAATTAGAGCACTTGGCTTTAGGAGGGGTTCCTTTTTCAAATCAGATTTTCATTTTTCTCATTTTCCCTTCTCTCTCTGAAAAGGCTC
>NC_028357.1:30411154-30423885 GCF_000741045.1 Vigna radiata var. radiata
TAAATACCTTAAACACTCTTAACTGCTTTCTATTATCATCTATGATGACGTCTTAATTTATATATATGCATGACGTATATTATTGGGATGTCACAAATACAACACATCAGTTAAATATACATATATTTTGAAATGACACTTAAGTTAGATAGTTCACTTAAAGAAATGAAATAATTATCATTTCATCTAACATTTTTAGTACCTATAATTCAGTCATATGGATGAATGTAATTTAGTCCGAAGAAAAAACTATATAATTAAATGTTTATAAGTTTTTACTTTTAAAGACTAAAATGATTTAGATATTTTAAAGAATTTAAAAGTTTTATTCTTAGGATGTACACTATAATTTTAAGTAATCTAAAAAGCCTCACGTACAAACTAAAATAATTTAACTTATAAACATTTTAAAAAACTTATATAATTTCTAAAATTTGAAAATAAAAAATCGGCAATTGAGATATTCATGTATTGTTTTTCTATAGTTAAAATAATCAAAACTAACCTGGATTCAATTTTAATAATAATAAAATGAAGAAATAAATAAGTATAAGATTGGGAACTTGTAAAGGAAAAGATAGAAATGTAATAGAAAGATCTATGTAAGCAAAAAACAAAAAGGAACAAAGTTTATTCATCTTCGCAAAGAAAGAAAAACCTTATATATTACTTTAGAAAACCACAGCTTTATTAAAGGTAAAGATTTTTAATAATTTTCTTTACATGTTTTAAAATCATCTACGCCTAACTGTTATATAAAACTAAATGTATTACATTTGACTTTTACCATGTTTGTTTTTAAATATTTGCATATGGATCTTATGTAAAATATAAAAGTATTCATATATCTATATTATATATAATACTATATTTTGGGGAGGTTAAAGGGTCATATGTATTTTTTCTTAAATTATATCTTTAACGTGGTCAACGAATATGAATAGACAGATAAATTAAAAATTCTGTTTACTAAAAACCTTGATTGTGCATTAGTCTTCTAATAATAAGCTGATTTTGTAATGAGTACGTAATAACATAGACTTGCATCTCATTTTTTCTGTATATTTTCTTATGTTTTGGGTTACATATATATCTATATATTGGTTTTTGAATTGGGTGGTGTGCTTGAGTTCTAAGTGATGATAGTTATCGTTTAGTGTGCCTCTTATGCAAAATGCAAAACCCATGCTTCTCATGTTCATATCGTAGCCAAACTTCTCATATTCACGGAAACTATTATCACTTCACTGCACTCTTCTCTTTTCTTTTGCATCCATATATGTACTGATATCAGTATTATTATATAATTATTATTTTTCATTAAAGACAGAATATATTGCAAGATTTAGTAAAGAGTATGCCATATGATTCACATTATAATAGTGAGAGTCGCATACTTTTTGATGTTTATCTGAGAATATTTGATTTGATTTTGAGTATTATTTTTTGATTGAGTACGAGAGACCACCGACCGAACATTAACGTGTAAAACGAAAGCGACCTTCAACACACCTTAAACACGCTTCTGAATTTTGAACTCCATGATAGAGATATTCATTTACTTTATACATATCTTAGCCATTTAACTGTTATATACTAATATATATAGTTTTTGTTATCTATTTCTTCATTCTCTATTATATCATCGGGAATATCCTTACATTTTTTAGAACGGAATGAATCATTATCAGATGTATATACATTGATTTTTCTGTAAGGTCTTGTTAACTTGAATGGAATTGTAATTGAGAGGATTTGGAAGGATTTAAAGATAATTTTTGTTGTTGTTTATTTGAATAGATTTAGAGGTAAGTGAGAGTAGATTTGAAAGTAAAATTTGTGAGAATTAGTGTAGGATTTAATTTATATAACATTAAAAAAATTTGTTTCCAAATTCACTCTCATCCAAATCTATTCAAATAAACAACAAAAATAATTTATCATTAAATCCTTTCAATTACTCTCTCTCAAATCCACTCAAGTGAACAAGGTCAAGCTTTCTGTTGTGGTTCACGATGTTAAATTCATTACATTTTTTATCTAGGAATTATTTATATATTTTGTAAAAGGATTAGAACATTAAAAAATAATTTAAATTATTATCTAATTCTTTGTTGATAAAAGAAAATTTGGATATAAAATTATATATTGATGAGTAATTATATCATAATTTAAAAACTTATATGCACACCGTTCTTTCAATTTCAAGACTTTTAGTTTAAAGTTAAGAGTTTTTAGTCCTAAAATTACGTTAATATTTTGATTTCAAATCGGATAATATAATATTATAATTAATTATCACATTTAAAATATTAATATCTAGGTTTTATTGTTATCATTTAAGTATAATTTAATGGTGTAAGTTTATAATATTTTATATTAAAAACAACAAAAGTCCTCTCTTTCTCTCTCTATATATATGGAAGGAAATATCATATCAAATTAGTTTTAATATTTGCCATAAATGAGTTATTTTTTACCCTTTTAATTTATCTGTTAAAAATAATTTACTTATTAATCACTAAAAAAAAGGGGCCAAATGAGTAATAACTATTATTTAAAATTATCTTTTAATTTTTGTTTCACATATGTAATCTTTACTCTTGAATATAACAAAAGTAATAATTTACGTAAATTAAAAATCTGGTCAGTATCATTTAATTGCACAAGTCCATTTAAAAAACAAACTATTTTCCTATACTATTTCATTCAAACCTGATAAAAAAATGTAAACAAAAGAGATAAAAGTAATTAAAGCCTTAACTAAATGAATGATAAAAAAGATGAAATTGACTTATATTTGACATCAAGACTCACGGTTTTTCTTCATTTATATTAAAATGGAAACACTTTTTTACCTTGTTTCAATAAAAAAAAAATATAAATATAGAAAATCAAATTTTATTAGGGTGATAAGATATTTTTAAATAGTTAATGTCACCACTAATAACTTCAAATATAGACCATGAATAAAACACTATCTTGATCAACAACACACACACACACATATATATATATATATATATATATATATATATATATATATATATATATATATATATATATATATATATATATATATATATANATATATATATATATATATATATATATATATATATATATATATATATATATATATATATATATATATATATATATATATATATTAATAATATTAAGAACTTCTCTTATAGGTTAGTTGGTAACAATACAACTAAAAAATACCATCTATATTTTTTCTTTTAATAATATCTATTCAAATATATTTAATTATTTAAATACGTTTAATAACCAAATGTTTTCAAAATACTTTTTCAAATGATAAATAAAGCATCCTTTTTCTTTTTATCCCCTCTTTTTTTAATTATTTCTTCTTTTATGTTATATCCTTTGTATTTTTTTTATATTAAAATAGGTTTAAACCATTTAGATGTTCCTATTTTCGGGGAGTTTTCCCATTTTGATCCCTAATCCCCAATTGAGTCCCTAATTTCAATCAATTAAGCCCCTGCAGTTAAATTTAGTTAACGAGATTAACCTTTTTGCACAGCTGGGAGGATGACCTGTTTTCAATCAATTTCAACTCAAATTCATGCCACGTTTCAACTCTAAATAGGTCACGTTTACAGAAATTAACAGGTCATCCTTCTAGCAGTGCAAAAAAGTTAACTCCGGCAGAAGCTTAATTGATTGAAATTAATACTTATAGAGACTTTGGAGATTCTAATAAGACGGGATCAAAATAGAAAAACTTCCCAAAAATAGGAACAACTAAATGGTTTAAACCATTAAAATATTGAACATGTAGCACGTGACAGAAAGTGATAGAAGAGTGAGGAATTGGACCACGGCAGCAGCAAAGCAAAAACAGAAACGTGAAATGAGATCATATATGGAATAAAATCATAATAAAAGTGATAAACATAACAATATGACTAATTTTATTCTCCATTTTTCTTTCATTTAATCTCTCATTTATATACGTAAAAGGAGTAAAGGTAGAAGTGAATGATTATTATTTTATATTTATTTATTTATTTTTGAAAATTCATTTAGATCTGGTTGGTGCTATCAGGTTTAGACAGGATGAGAAGGATATCCTGAAGAGCATGACCTTACAAATTAGGAGACTTGTCTAAGATTAATCAATGCTCAAACTATAACACAAACTGAGTCAAACACTTCATGTTAGGACCAGAAAACAAGAAGAAGACGAATTATAATGGAACACGAAAAAGAAGAAGGAAATAAAGCATACTTCACAACCTTATTATTCTAGTTTCTAAGTACCTTCTCCGACCACACTTTCACGTGTCCACATGTGTCACACCACATGCTTCATTTTCTGCTCTAAACACATCATTTATGGAATACATATCTATTCTATTCTTCTACTTATACTTTCAAAACTTCATCATTGTTATACTCTTCTTTCTTAAAAAAAATACAAAAATTTATATTTTTATGACTGTTTTATTATTATACTGTGTCAAATGAATGTAAAAATGTATCATTGCTCTTGTTACAAACCTAATTATCTTTATTTTCTTATTGGTGATTTCTTGAAAGGATAAGTTAAATTCACATAAGCATAGATGTGAGTCAAAGATATAATGTTATATGACTTTCTTTCATTTTTATAGTGTATACACATCTTCCATTAATTGCCTATATTTTGACAAAGTTTTTCTAACAAGTCAACTCTGAAATTCGTAAATGTCAATTTCTGTTTGACTCTAGAATAACAGTTTGAGGAAACTGTAAGTTTAATAAAGACAGATGCATTTAAAGAGAAAATTTATACTAAATATTATTTAATTAATATTTAAACCAGTAAATGAAGGAATACAAATATTTTTATTACTCGATAGAATGAGATAAAAATTTCATAAAAACAAAGTTGTCACTCTTTGTACTTTGAATATTATTGTAGTACTAATATTTGTAACCCTTTCTTTGGGGAAAGACTTGATATATATTTATTGAATGTGTAACACAATGCACACATTCTATTTCTTTCAGCCATGGTCGTCAACATTCAAAAGAATTCGGTCAATGGATTTATTTGACGATAAACTGTAAGATATTTACAAACCTTATTACTGAGAAATGTGTCCATAACAATATTTCTCATATCTTGTTTAAATAATTTGGCTTATATACATATATTTTATATACTAAAATTAACTTATATACTTTAATTTTATTAAAATACTTTCATCCACATATTGATAAGGTTACTATTGAAAGTACATTTTATTTAATTTTCTATCTTTCTTTTATAGATATGTTTCAGGGAGACAAATTGTTAATTTAGTTGATGTTTCATTTCACCAATTTGTTTCTTAGTATAGATATGGATTACGAATTTGTGGTGTTTGTGGTTCAGTTCAATATTTTTTTATCATATAATTATTAATATTGATTCAATTTTAATTTAAACTATATTTAATTAATATTTCATGATTTATTTTGAACCGGTTTTTACAACCTTCATTACTATAAAATCGTTAAATATATTTTTTTTGAAAAAAAAAATATTTAAAAAGAAATAAAGTTTATTAGTTGTTAATTAATTTTAAATATACATAACATTATATTTAAGTATAATTAGAAATTTGCCTTGATTCTTTATTTTTCAACATGAAATTCGAACTATGTAATTTGATTTGTGAAAAAAAGATTATTATATACAAAGATTTAAAGAAAATTTAATTTTATTTGACTGTCCTTTTCTTAGACAGGTTTGAGATTTTTTTTATCTGTTCAATTTTAAACATTTTACGTGGAATTTCTTTTATTTCACCAAACAATCAAGTATGACTTAAAAAAATAATAGAGTTAAAACTTAGTCAATTATATTATCAATATAAAATGAAGTAGATTTGTTCTGATCTTAATTATACGATAAATAGTCAAACTTAAAAATTGTTTAATGATCCCACAACTATTAAAAAAATGTAGTACATGTCTTAATTAATCTTGATTTATATGTGAAAGGAATTTTGAATCTTGAGTTTTAAAAACACTAAAGTAAAATTCCTTATTTTAGCTTTTACTCATTCTTAGTCTCTGAAACCGAGTACACATTATTTTACACAAAGTCTTAGAAATTGTTGACGACAGATAAGTATGAACACATCAAGTTTTATATTTTTATGCATTTCTATATTTTTTTCACACTAATAAAATAATATTAATGAATGTGTAGAGTTATTTCAGTTTAAGTAGAATAGATCTATTCAACTGAGAAAGCATTGTATTTAATGATAAGTATCATTGTCTACATTCTTGTTTATAGATAATGAACTATGATTCTTAAGATTTTATAAATACTTTGATCAAATTAAATATTACACTATTTCTATGTATGATATTTTACTTGATTCTTATTTATCTTTAGAGATCGTGGCACAGATTGTTCAGCTAATTGTGACTTGACTATATATAATTTTAATTTTTATTTCAAAAGGAATTAAATACAAAGGATTTGTTGCAAATTTTCTTGATAAGTAGTTCTTGTTAATAGTGTGATAATGGTATTCTTTTGTTTGGGATGCTTGAAGTGCCACAAAATAGTTATAATTCAAAGTATAATTAACTGAATAAAATAGGTATTTAGAAGTACCAAGTATGTAATGACTCTGCCAATTTCCATCAATGGGTTTTTTAGGTTTTAAAACATTAATTCCTGTAATTTTTTATAAAAGTTAACATAGTATATGAGCTTATAACTAATAAAAATATTTTTTTTTATGTTTTTCATATGACTACATTTAGTTCCTATAAGAATATTTGTTAATTTTAACTTTTTATGTTTTCATGTATTTTTTTGTAAAATATAAAGTTTTAATTAAGTTAAATTTAGCGAAGAGTATTTCAAATAAAAATAATATGTTATTTTTCAGTATATAAATATTTTTTTTTTCAACTAATAATTTACTTGTTGATATAATATTTTATTAAATATAATTATAATTTACTTAGACATTACTAATTTATCTTTTTATATGTTAATTTTGATTTCACAAACTTAAATGATTATTAATAAGTTTAGGGCTAAATATATTTTTACCCTCTAAATTTATACACCAAATTGAAATTAATTCATATTACAAAATTTAATAATATTTGGTATAACCACTTTAAAAATAAGTATATATAATTATTTTGATTATTATTTTTTTTTAACATATCAAATAATGTTTAAAATAATATTTAAGATGAAACATCACAAATGATGTAAATAACTTAGAAGAAAACCTGTAATATTATTAAACATATTACAAAAATCACATAATTAAATTAAAAAAACTATATACACTTATTTTTAAGTTTAGTTTAAATTATATTAAATTTTGAAACGGAGACGAAGATCATATTTGGATCAAAATTTAAAAACTCCAAACATTTTATCTTAATAATTTAATTTTTAATATATTTTAAATAAAATTTTTAATAAAGTGATAATACTTCACATATACAACTTCAGTTTTCTTAATTATGTTTTTACTTTTCAAATACGGTGTTTTTGTAAATATTCTTAATTATGGTATGTTTTATTATAATTTAATTAATAAATTATAATTTAAATATTAAAATATTATCATATATTTATGTTGGAGTATGATTCCATGTTTCTCTTCATTTTATTGAATTCATTTTGTTTATCTGGATTTACAACGTACTCGTATTGTATAACTCAAACTATTCTGTATCAACTAATTTTTCTGGCAAGATCCCTATGCTTGATAATATCATCATTTGGAAGCTGTCTTTCTTAACATTGTATTTTAACTTAAATTTACCTAATTTTGAAGATATCTCTTATTAAGAGGATTTTTAAGTAATAACAACATAATATACTATTTATGGCTTATAGCTTATTAGTTAGATTGAAATCTTTATTCTTAATGAGATGCTTATACTTCACACACATATATATAAAACATAAAAGTTATAAAAAACCACTAATCAAGTTAATAAAATTATCTTTCATATTCATTATAAAAATAAATATAAATAATTATAAAGTAAAAAAAAAGTCGTGTTTATGACTTTTTTTTTATAGTTTCTAAATTTTAACATAATAATGTTGTTTTTTTTGAAATGTTTTAATAAGGCAGAAATCGTGTTTCGGAAGTTCGACTTCATCTTCCCTTAAAGCTTTTCTCATAAAATACAGCTTACCATTTAAGTAATTTTATTATAATAAATTTAAATTTAAATTACAGTAATTTGATAGGAAATAATATTTATTTTAGAATAAGACATGGCATAACAATGAATGGAGTGATTTCTAACATTCACTGATATTTCTTAAGATTTAGTGTTTAGCAGAGGCAATGAGAGATTATGTAATTTAAAGTCAATAGCAACCAATGTAACATACATCACTTAATGAGATAAGACTTTATTTTTGTAATTGAAATCCTATATCAGAGACTTGGGTTGAGTTGACCGAAGTCAACTGCAATTTTTGAAATCCTGGGCCAGGTTGTCAAGTTCTGACACCATGAAACAATGTTTAGATAAAACAAATATACCTTATTAGTCCAAAAGTAAGTCTAATTTACCAATCAAGGTTAAAAAATGGTAGCATTCAATAGTCACCAATAATTTTTGGAAGGGCCGCCCTTCTAAGATTTAAGCCTTGAGTTTCTTTGTATCAGCCAGAGTATGAACCTACGATCCCTACCACTGTTTCACTTCTACTAATCTTCCTGGTGAGAGGATTCATGCTCAAGTCTAGCAGTAACCTCTGCATGCTCTGTTTGTGGTTCCAGGTCAATCTCAATTTCTGTAAAATGGGAATATAAGTGAAAGGTTAGGAAGCTTTGCACGGGAGAGAAGGAGAATGAGAAGGAGTGAGAGAGAAAGGTTCACCTGCTATGCTTGCTGACAAGTCCTTGTACAGTCTAACAGCACCAGGGAACATTACAATTTTATAGGAGGATATTTCTTTCTTCAGCTCTTCGCTCACCTCAGTAAAGTTGTACTTGCGCTTCCACATATCACAAGTCTCCACAGCAGATGGAATTATCAAGTTTTTGACTTTAAGATTGCACAGGAACTGGAAAGGGGGAGTGAACACCATATACCATTATAAATTGTGCATATATAATATTTCTATGAATAACAATGAAAGGACATGTGTTGTTTAAAGATCTTAGTCTAATCTCTACCAAATGATTGAATGGCTATGTAACAAGAAATTTTATGATTTTGTTAATCACCTACCGATTCAATCACCCTCATTAATTCCTTGCAAACTCCTTGGCCCCTGCGTGCCATATCTGTTGCAATAAGTGGCATTTCTGCAATCCTTGACCCGTGAAATCTATAGCCGTGAAGTAAAAATTCAATAAGAATATGAATCTCAATCTTTGTAAATACATGAGGAAGGCATGGGGTGAACCGTGGCACAGAAGTAAAGTTGTGCCTGTGACTGACTGGTTCATTACGGGTTTGAATTTGAAACAACCTCTTTGCATATGCAAGGATAAATAATGGCTCTCCCACATACTTTCGCATGGCGAGAAAGTGTTATTTATGTCTAACGCAGAGAGCGTCAGAGCACAAGGGGATCGTTACTTAGTATACAAAGAGCTTTCACAAACTAAATAACTGAAAAAAGTCCAAATGATCACTAGCGAACATAAAAAGAATACCTTATAGAAGCTGCAGCAATTATCGCATCATCTTCCTCCAGAACAAACATATAAAAACGGCTAAAATCAATCCTGGATAAGTTTGACCTGAATAATAATTGTAACAGTGGATCAAAAGGTTGAATTGTTAATGCCCGACTGCTTATACATAAATTAGTAACATTAAAAGCAATTAGAAAGTGCTGAATGAACAAAATAACAAGAACACGATGACAGCAGTAATGAGTTGCATGCCTTGAGATTGAAAAAACTAAGTCCTGCAACAATAAGGAATAATACGATATATGTGCTTACTTGCAGCTGTAAACAATACTTCGAACCACATTGATGCCTGTTTTCCTGTCAGTTATTTTCTCAAAAGCTTCATTCATTAACATCCAAGTAACTGCAACCTTTGAATTGTTTTCTAAGAATAGATTTATATATGCAGGATTGTTCTTGTATGTCTCCATTAGGCGGATAACCCTCCAAGAGTATTTTGCCGAATAATCCTTTCTGATTCCGAGATGTACTCCCATTTTTGCATATATCTATAGCAAAACATATGAAAATTCAAAATGCAATAGAAAATGCCAAAAACATCCAGTATTTGATTTTTCAAGAACAAATCAAAGAGAAACTCTACCCCTTGGCAACCTCGCCCACAATATGATCTTGAAGGTTTAGTTTGTTTTGAGGAATCTTTTTCATATTTTTCAAAGCACTCCCAATGATCTACAAATGTGAAAACAGGCATTGAGGGAGCTTCAGCAAACCAAATGCTCGATAGTAAAGCAACCCACTTTCAACAGAAAAGGAAATAAAAATAAACAAAGCTAAATGGATAACAAGAAATTTTACACTTCCTGTCACATTGGGAGCACTTGAAGCCTTCTTTTTTCTCATAGTATCTTTTTTTCTCAACAACCAGGTCCACAACCAGCCCACAGTATTTGCATACACAATATGGACAAAACCAATCATTTTGGGGAACCGTCTGCAGTTTAAAAGGAAGATATTTACAATATTTATGTAGAGCATCAAATATATGAACCGATCCTTTTCAGAAAGGAAAGTAAAATTAATTTGATTACCTCTATATTTATGCAAGATAGATGATATGTGGAAGGACACCTGTCACAGCAGATTAAGTCTCCCCCATCACCACAGACTGAACAAACGTCATCATCTTGGTCTGCATCAGTTTCTTTCGGCGCATACAAAAACATCCGCCGACGCTTTTGTTCCCGGGCATGTTGCCAAACATCAATCATGCATCTTCGGAGGGTTTTGCGTTTTCTGTGAATGTAAATATGTTTATAGGGCTGTCTAAGAGTACTTCCAGCATGGCTCTCAAAGGTCCACATTGATATCTCCTCCTGGCAACAGCTGCAGAGAATTCCACCCCTAGTAATCCTTCCTGCTAATGGCTTTTCAATTGAGGCACTCCTATAGCTTACTCGTTCATCTTCCTTAATAATCTTAGAGTCTATCAACCATAAAAACGTTGTTTTCTTACATGACCTTACTCTATCAGATGAAGGTGAACCTCTTTTCTTGTTTGCTGCTTGTCTTTCAAGTGATGATGGACTAATTTCCATTATTGAGTTTGGTCCAGGATCATTAACTTCTTCGTTTTGTTCTACTATTCTCACCCTCTTCTGAGTAGGTTGGCTTGACGTATCCTGCATGCCCCTTTTTGTGCCTCGTTTACATGACCTAACTCTTTCAAGCCAAAGTGAACCTCTTTCGTTGTTTGTTGCTTGTCTTTCGGGTGATGATGATGGACCTTCTTCCATTATTGATTTTGGTCTAGGATCACAAATTTCGTTGTTTTTTTCTTGTACTCTTGCCCTCTTCTGAGTAGGTTGGTTCAATGTACCCTGCATGCCTCTTCTAGCACCTCGTTTAGATGAACTTGCTCTTTCAGGAAAAGGTGACTCTCTTTTCTTGTCTATAGCTTTTCCTTCAGGTGATGATGGACCTTTTTCTATTACACCTCGTTCACAAACCCTTTTGCATCTAGTAATTGACTCCACGTTTGTCTTTGCCATTTTATTCTTCACTGCCCTTGGAGTGCCTGATGTTCTATTTCCACCTTTTCCAAAGATTGGCTTAAGCGTTTCCATCAAATCAGCCCTAAAGACCACTGTTTCTGTCTCTTTTTCCCTTGAAATGCTAAATTTTGTCTTGTTGCCTTGTCCATGATCCTGATTTTGTTCTACAATTGAATCTGCACCTGCATCCACCAATTCCATCTCCACTGCTCTTGGAGTGGTGCCTAAGGTTGTCTTTCCAGCAATCATGTCCCCACTAGACTCAACAGTTACAATCTCTATTGCACTTAGAGTGCTTAATGAGGTCTTTCCAACAGCCAAATCCTCACTTAAGACTATCATTTTGGTCTCCATTTCACTTGGAGTGCCAAATTTTACGGTTTCATCTTGTTCAAAACCCTGTGCATGTCTTGCATTCAACCCTCCACTTGACTCAACATTCATAGTTTCCATTGCACTTGGAGTGCTTAATGTGGTGTTTCCAGCAGAGAAATCCTCGTCTGAGACAATCATTTTAGCTTCCATTACTATTGGAGTGCCTAATGGTGTAGTTTCTCCTTGTCCATGACTTGCATTCAAATTCACAACAACGTCCACTGTTTCAGTTTCCATTGCTCTTTGAGAGTATGATGTTGTATTTCCACCATCCTTCCCACCTGTTGCAATCAAATCTGTACTTGATTGTGACAATGTCCACTGATTTTGTTCTGCAATTGAATCTCCACCTGCATCCATCAATTCCATCTCCACTACTCTTGGAGTGGTGCCTGAGGTTGTCTTTTCAGCAGTCATGTCCCCACTAGACTCAACAGTTACAATCTCTATTGCGCTTAGAGTGCTTAATGAGGTCTTTCCAACAGCTAAATCCTCACTTAAGACTATCATTTTGGTCTCCATTTCACTCTGAGTGCCTAATTTTATGGTTTCATCTTGTTCACAACCCTGTCCATGTCTTGCATTCAACCCTCCACTTGACTCAACATTCACAGTTTCCATTGCACTTGGAGCGCTTAATGTGGTG